>NW_024721129.1:0-8155 GCF_018991925.1 Homarus americanus | reverse complement strand
ACACTTCCGGCGTCAGACTCCGCTGACTCTGCAAGGACAAGACATCGATCAAGTAAGCACCTACAGGTACCTTGGTCTACCCGTGCGTGCCACTACCAGCGCCACCACCTCTGCTGTCGCCGCCCACGTCATCTCCCAGTGCCGCCAACGAATGAGGCCCCTCCAGTCCCTTACC
Source organism: Homarus americanus (assembly GCF_018991925.1). NCBI lineage: Eukaryota > Metazoa > Arthropoda > Malacostraca > Decapoda > Nephropidae > Homarus > Homarus americanus. The sequence continues at coordinate 7,980 of NW_024721129.1, read as the reverse complement.
CACGGCCTCAAAGGAGCCTCTGTCAGGGTCCTACGCCTCATGTACATTGCTATCGTCAGAGCTGTCATAGATTATGCCTCCCCTGTCCTTGTAGTTGCCTCCCAACGCGAGAAACAAAGCATAGAGAAAATCCAAAACAGAGCGATGAGACTCATCCTCGGCTGCCCTATGACCACCAGAATAGAAGTCATGCAGCGTGAACTGATCCTGCTTCCAGTCTGCGATCGAATTACTGATCTCAATGCCATCCTTGGTGTTAAACTCCTTCGCAGTGAGGAACCGACTCCTCTGTCTCGCTCACTGAACTCACATCTTGACTCCCTCCTGCGCCGGCCTCCCTCTCTCAACACTGGCCCGTCCACACTGCTGCTGACATCCTGCGTTATCACCTCTACACCCCCTCGACCTCTCTCCCTCCCGAGTACACTCATCCACCTCTACCGCCGTGGACTTCCCCGTGTGTTGATGTTGTCGTCCACACCTTCCCTGGTCTTAAATCCACCCAACTGCGGTATATGCTCAAACTTAACTGCCTTGAGCAGATTGATGATGTCGCCTCTTCTCTTACGGCCTCCCTCCCTCCTATCCTCGTCTACTGTGATGGGTCTGTCACCACGCTGGACTGCGCTGGGGCAGCTGTATGGATTCCAGAGCGCCAGGCCCGCAAGAAAATCAGGGTCCACGACTGGGCCTCCTCCACTGACACTGAAAGCATAGCCATCCTCGCGGTCATTCATGAGGGGGCGACCTATGCTCGCACTGAACGCCGGAACCTCCTGATATAATCAGTGACAGCACTTCTGCGCTAGCGAGGCTCAAATTACCCTCCCCCTCCTCCCCTGCCGCCCAACACACCCTAGCCGCCGTCGCCAGGCTAGAACAAACTGGTGACATCCGTGTCAAGTTTATTTGGATCCCGTGACACTGTTGATCGACTTGCCAAAGAAGCGACACAAGAAGAAGATATTGAAGCCACCCTCGCCCTCTCCCTGAATCATCTCAAATCTCGCATACACGCCACACAACGAGAAGCATTCGACGTAAAATGGACACACCTGAAACAACGGGGCAGCGTCACACTATGCCACTGACGTTGTAACCGGTGACTCCAACCGCCACTACAAAGAGTATCAATCTCTGACTCGATCTCAACAGATTATATACATGAGACTGCGCCTAGGGTACAGGTACCTATGGGAGTACATTGGCAACCCTGAGCCTCACCGCACTGTTTGTAAACTTTGTGGCCAACCCGACTCTCACACCCTCTCTCACTACATCCTCACTTGCCCTATGACCTCCTCCTATAGGTCCCCAGCCGTTACCAACACCTCTTCCCTCCCAGACCAGATATCCCTCCTCCTAGTCACAGGCCTGGCATTTGACATTAATTGGGACCTGCCACTCTTTGCCATAAACAGATAAAATGTACCGGGAACTTTCCACCACACACTCATCATTCTCTCACTTTGTGTAACTTGACAAAACCTATGACCCTTCAGGCTTTTACGCCCTTAATGTACGAGTCATAAAGGCAAGTATGAACTTTTCATACTTCCTTGTTGGGCGCTGTAAACGCTTCTGCGCTTCACCTTGCACAGGATGTAAGGGGGTGCCCAATAAACTAGCTATCAATGAATGCCCAACCATTGTTTGCACAATGTTTTTCCAGTCGACAATATTTATAGCAATTGTCCTGGACAGCCATTCACGACCAACCCCTCTTCTAGACAAGACACCACATACTATCGGGTTCCCTCCCCTATCTCTAATCTTCAGACATACTTCTTTGTTTTATATATATATATATATATATATATATATATATATATATATATATATATATATATATATATATATATATATATATATATATATATATATATATATATATATATATATATATATATATATATATCGGGGAACGCGCATGCGTGCGTAGTGTCAACAAAGGCTGTAAGAGACTGCTCCTTAAAATTCGTATTTCTGACGAATTCAGCGAGTTTACCAATCCCAGCCTGTGCAGACAACTATAGTAAGACCCAGTTATCAGCACAGTGGCATATATATTTTTTTTACTTTTGGACTTTGTCATTTTTTGGGGATAAAACATCTGGTCCTACCACCCGATCCCTCTGGGCAAAGTTTTTCAAGTTTGCGCATGCGCAATGTGATAGTGTGACGTAGCAGTGACGTCATTACCACTCCACCTGACTGCAGTGTTGCCAACGTGCCCTATGCCCGCCGTTAAACGCTCCCGTTCGTTGGAAACGGCGGCAGTAGGTGACAGTGATGCTGACGACTTTCTTCTTGAAGACACGTCAAAGAAGAAGCAGAAACCTCAGAAGTCAGGGTCTCCAGCAGGGGCCACGGCTCCCCCAAGTGAGCTTACAGGTGGCTCAAGGACCGACCCTCTGCCGACAATGGACATAGGGGATTCCCTTTGTCTCCCTGCCCCGTCGCGCCTTCGTCGTCTCGCCTTTCCTTGGGACTTGCCTCTGAGCACACGGACGACCTGGTTCTTCCGTCACTGCTCTCCACTTCAGGACTCAACACTTCGCCTCCGCCGAGGTCCCACAGCCGTGATAGTCACCACACAAATGGACGAGACGGTACGCCTGCTCACTCAGGTGGGCTTTCCTGCTCCCCAGGGGGAAGTGATGCTGAAGTTCACCATCATCACCCCAGAAACTCGTCGTACCAAGGTAATGGTTCGCCACGTACCCTGGGAGATCCCTATCGACGATCTTCGCCCTCTTCTCCCACAACTACTGGACATGGAACACCGCATCAACCCGGTCTCCAAACGTCCATCCAACGAACTCATCGGCTGGTGGGTGGGCCCCCTCCCCCCGAAGGTGAATGTAGGACCAATTCACAACTGTCCTCTCGACCGATTTATCGGAACCCCGAAAATCTGTGGTGTTTGCCAATCGTGGAAACACCGCACCTGGGAGTGCACGAGGATGGTCGCCTGCGGTTTCTGTGCAGGTCCTCACGAAACAGTGGAATGCAAATCGAAAATTCAGAACAAAATCCCAGTTATTCCACGGTGTGTCAATTGCCATGGCAGTCACCACGCCTGGAATGCCAATTGCCCACAGCGTCCTGGCCCTCGCCCGGGGAAAATTTACCTTGTACCACCGCCCTCGTCTTTGACGAAACCCCTGTCAACCAAACCTCACTCCTATCCACCACCGCCTCTTCCATCCACCAAGGATTTCCCATTGATCTCCTCTCCTCTACCACCCCCTCTATCACCCCTACCACCCATCCTTTCTCCCCTCCCTCCCTCCCTCTCCTTACCGTTCTTGGAACAAGGTCGTTGCCGGCCCTGCCACAGTCACCACCATCCCCTGCCCACACGGACCCCCGCTGTCTCTCACCAGCACCACCACCTTTTACTCAACTGAACCCTCACCGTCCCTCTCCGTCGCTACCACCACCACATGCCCAGTCGGACCCTCGGCAATCCTCGCCGCCACCTCCAGCTCCTGTACAGGTACACCAAGTTGGTTCTATGGAAACAATCACTCTCCGTCTGGATCGCCACTCCAAGCAAATCAACCTTCTCTCTGCCCAACTCGACTTGTTTGTGAAAACAATTGCGACATTGCAGAAGCAACAACAACTCATTCTGGACACCCTGACCCAACAGGGGCGCACTTTGCAAGCCCTGATGACCCGCCTCCTTCCACCTCCCGAGATGGAGGATCCATCCCTCGCTCTCCCACTCCTCCCTCTCCATTTTTCTCAATAGAATTTGGTACCTCCTCTGGAGCCCTGTCTAGCCCCACCGACTCATCTCACACCGGAGGCCGTTCCCTCCTCTTCTTACAATGGAACATCCAGGGACTTAGACCTCGCCGGACAGACCTCGCCCAGTTTGTGCTCTCCCATCAAGTAGATGTTGCTCTACTTCAGGAAACCATCACAGACGATGTTACTCCACTCCGCCTCTCTGGCTATACTGTTTACACCCTGCCTCGGTACCGTGGGCAGGCTCGTGGCCTCCTCACCCTTGTGCGTAACACCATTCCATCTGTTCGTCTCCCTTCACCTGACTCACATGGACCCCCGTCTGAATTACTTTCTGTCTCCCTAACTCTTGGTGACCTGACCCTTCGTGTAGTCAATGTTCATTTCAAGAGTGATTCTCTGGACCCCCAGGTTCTTCACGACCTCCATGATGGGATTCCCACTATTGTTCTTGTCGACTTTAATGCCCGCCATCCCACTCTTACTCCAGATCATCCCACGCCATGTACCCTTAACGGATCACATATCTCACAGTTTCTTAACGGGGATGATGATGTTCGCTTTCTTTGTCCTGACGATCCTACTCGCCTCCCCCATAGTTTCCTTGATGTTGGCTTACTATTGAACGGTCATACCTCCTTTCATCCTACCGTCTGCACCGAGCCTGCTCTGTATAGTGACCATCTTCCCGTTACTACCCATCTCAGGCTCTCCTTCTCTGCCCCGACATCAGCTCCTTATCGATCCCCTCGCCTTCGTCTCACACAAGATGCTGTTCCTTCCTTTACCCAATACCTTTCTACCTGGGCGGATTCCTATGTTGTCCCCCAGTCCCTTGACTCTTACAGCGCTGATTTTGTTGATGCCGTGTATGACTCTGTCAATCGCGCTACCCCTCCACGCCCTCCCCGTCACCCCAGAAGTGCCACCAACTACTGGTATCGTATCCCTGCCATGAGACATCTCCGGCAGGTAACCCGTGATCTCCACTCTGCCATACGGAGGTCTCGGTCTCCAGAGGACTGGGAAGACTTCAAAAATTGGTGCTCCTTTGCAACTCAGGAGCGCCGTCGGATACGTGAGGCAGACTGGCTATCCTTCACGGGGTCTCTATCGTTCCAGTCGTCACCCTCTTATGTATGGAATCGGATTAATGCTATACGGGGTACTCGACGGAGGCCTCCTCCCACTCTGACCCCGCCTCCCTTGCTTGCTCTTTAATGGAGGACTGGGCACGAGCTTCCTCCCCTGAGGCACTTCCAGATCCAATGCAGGAGGCAGTGCAGGCCCGCATCGATGCGTCTGAGCCTGTTGTTCGTGCTGCTCTTACCTCCCCTGCCCCCACTGATCATCCTATCACACAGTTCGAGCTTGACAGTGCTCGTCGCTCTACAAAAGACACCTCTCCTGGGGATGATCAGATAACCTACTCCGTCCTCAACGCCTGTACTAATATTCCTAACGGCCCCTTGCTTGCTCTCTACAATATGTCTTATGAACATGGGGTTCTCCTGTCCAACTGGAAAAATGCCACTATTATCCCCATCCCTAAGCCGGGAGATCCTGGGAAATATCGACCCATTAGTCTTACCTCCTGTGTTTGCAAGATGATGGAGAGGATACTCCATCGTCGCCTTCTTCACACCATAGGCGGCTTCCACAACTCCCTCAATGATTTCATTCAACATCGCAGCACAGCACACTCCATTGCTTCCTTTTATTGCAATCAGACTGCCCGCATCTCCGTCTTCCTTGATATCAAGGGAGCCTTTGTTACGGCTCAGCCTGCCCTCATTTTAGCTGAACTTGCACGGTTAGGGGTTTAAGGGAGACTTCTACAATGGATCGCCTCTTACCTCACTGGACGTCAGGCCCGGGTTCGCGTTGAAGGATCTATGTCTCCTGTTCAAGAAATGAACCTCGGCACCCCTCAAGGTGGAGTCCTGAGTCCCATCTTGTTTAACACTCTCATGCACTCCATTGCATCTCTCCCGTGGCCGACAGAAGTTGTCCACTCAGGATATGCCGACGATGTCCTCCTCCAAGCCCCTGACGACCTCAGCATGCAGGAAGCCCTTGATCTGGTCTCCAGAGTGTGTGATTCACTTGGTTTCCTTCTTTCAACTGCGAAAACAAAAGCCAAGTGGCACGGTCGTGTAGTACCTCCACCCCTTCTCATATCAGGAACGCCCTTGGACTGGGTTAATGAGACAAAATACCTGGGTGTGTATGTAACTCGCACACGTTGTCAGATCCCTGAAGTCCGCTATCTTCAAGACATATGCTTTCAGCGTCTCACTCCACCCCCTCTCTACCATGTGCAGGGGTTCCCTTGGTGCCACCATCCCTGTACTTCTCACCATGTACAAGTCCTTTGTCCGTTCCTGTGTCGACTACGCCGCCCCTGCCCTCGTCAACATTAGCCGGACTGCTGTCAACCGTCTCGAAGTTATCCAGAGGAAAGCTGCTCGTATCATCCTTGGGGCTCCTCAGTGGACACGCTCTACTTCTCTATATACCGAACTTGGTCTTTCCCCCTTACAGGATCGTGTCCAGGAGTTTTACCTAAAAACTGCCGTTTCCATTCTACGGGATCCTCGGGGCAACTATGTCCAAACCAACTTGACTCCTGCTGTCCGAGACCGACCTCCATCTAGAAGACAGTGGCGAGGGTCACTCATCCGAGCCCTTCAGGAACACGACCTCCTGCCTGATATTGTTGTCACCCCTGCTGTTGGTTCGTCTCCTTCTCCTTGGCTGGATTTTCAACCTGAAGTGATTGCCCTCGGTGAACCGCTCCCGAAATCCCACATGAACCCTGTTATTTTCTGCAAATACCACCTCTCCAGGATCGCCCACTGGTCCCCAGGTAGGGTCGTCCTCTACACTGATGGTTCTGTTGACCCCGCTACAGGTAGGGCCGGGGCTAGTGTCTACATCTCCCGTCCTCATGCCCCTGAGCCTATCAAACTGTCTCTCAGAGTTTCTGACGGGGCATCCTCCACTCAGGCTGAACTAGTAGCCCTCCTTGCTGCCCTTCTCGCTGAGGAAGAAGCAGATGGTTTCTGCCCCTTGCCTGTCTGCTGCGGTTCCAGGTCTGCTCTCGACGGGATCGCATTTGGATCAGGGGAAAATAAGGACCTCATCCTCCAAATACGAGGGTTAACATCCACACTTCAGGATGCAGGCTGTCCTGTGACATTCCTATGGATACCCAGTCATGTCGGTATCTTGGGGAATGAGGCAGCAGATGGCCTTGCCAAGACTGGCTGCAACAAGGCCACACCTGACTACGTTGTTCCTCGAACACTTTTACAGATTAGGACCCAAATTCGCCGCAAACAAAGAGAAGCTCGGGAAGCAGCCATCCCCCTGGGCTCCCCGCCCACTTGGTACGATGTCCTCCGTAAACTTCCTGACCTCTCGTACGTCTACGGAAAAGGGTCGCGGAAAGGGGACGTGATTGCTGCCCGTATCATCACTGGGTATGACTTTGCTTGGGAGATTGATATCCCCGCATCCCCTGAGCAACGCTCTTGTGCATTATGCAGAAGACCCGACAGCAGCACCCTTATCCACTACCTCCTGAGATGTCCCCACACACAACGATTCCGTGACGCCTGCTGGACCACCACTCCACGACCCCCTGACGGAGACACGTTGATCCTCCCCATACTGGCCAGATATTTTGTAAATAATATTGATTATGTGTTAAAGGAATATCCTTCCTTCCTTAGGCTTTAGTAAGCCCCTTTATATTATTTATACTGTATATACTTGTCACACTTGCCAGATGCTTCTGTTGTCATTGTACAGGGGTACCTAGTGACAGCACTAGGATCCCGCTTCCTCTATCAAGGAATAAACAATTGAAATTGAATTGAATTGATGTAATGGGGTGCCCAATAAACTAGCTCCCTCGGGGGCAATCTAATCTACAGTCTACAAGGGAGGTCGCGGTGTACGTGGTTGTAGACTGAGAGATTTATGTTTGTTTGGGTAAGGTGACACTCGTAGACGGCACACCGGTTGAGGTGCTGGGAGGCACTCAGTGCTGAGTGGAGGTGATGAAGGCAGCAAATGCCAGCACTGTGTAGTTGAAGCCAGTGGCGATAACAAGGTCAATAAAGTAAAACAAAACTTAGTGCTCCACACCCTGTGTTAACTTAGTGCACCACACCCTGTGTTAACTTAGTGCACCACACCCTGTGTTATACTTAG
>NW_024721128.1:0-10990 GCF_018991925.1 Homarus americanus | reverse complement strand
TGATCGAGTATAACAAAGTCCCCTGATCGAGTATAACAAAGTCCCCTGATCGAGTATAACAAAGTCCCCTGAACGATTATAACAGAGGCCCTTGATCGAGTATAACAAAGTCCCCTGATCGAGTTTAACAAAGGCCCCTGATCAAGGATAACAAAGTCCCCTGATCGAGTATAACAAAGGAACCTGACCGAGTTTAACAAAGGCCCTTGATCGAGTATAACAAAGTCCCCTGGTCGAGTATAACAAACTCCCTTGGTCGAGTATAACAAAGTCCCCTGATCGAGTATAACAAAGTCCCCTGATCGAGTATAACAAAGGACTCTGACCGAGTTTAACAAAGTCCCTTGAACGATTATAACAAAGGCCCCTGATCAAGTATATCAAAGCCCCCCTGATCGTGTATAACAAAGCCCCCGAATCGAGTATAACAAAGTCCCCAGATCAAGTATAACAAAGTCCCCTGAACAAGTATAACAAAGTCCCCTGATCGAGTATAACAAAGTCCCCTCACCGAGCATAACAAAGAACCCTGATCGAGTATAGCAAAGTCCCCTGATCGGGTACAACAAAGGCCCCTGATCGAGTATAACAAAGTCCGCTGAACGAGTATAGCAAGTTCCCTAATCGAGTATAACAAAGGCCCCTGATCGAGTATAACAAAGTCCCCTGGTCGAGTATAACAAACTCCCCCGGTCGAAAAGTATAACAAAAGTCCCCTAATCGAGGCATATAACAAAGTCCCTGATAGAGAGCAACAAAGTCCCCTGATCGAGTATAACAAAGGCCCTGATCGAGTTTAACAAAGGCCCTGATCGAATATACCAAAGTCCCCTGTCGAGTATAATAAAGCCCCTCATCGAGTTTAACAAAGGCCCTCTATCGAGTATAACAAAGTCCCTGGTCGAGTATAAGAAACTCCCCTGGTAGAGTATAACAAAGTCCCCTGATCGAGTATAACAAAGTCCCCTGATCGAGTATAACAAAGTCCCTTGAGCGATTATAACAAAGGCCCCTGATCAAGTATAACAAAGCCACCTGATCGTGTATAACAAAGCCCCCTTATCGAGTATAACAAAGTCCCCTGATCAAGTATAACAAAGTCCCCTGAACTAGTATAACAAACTCCCCTGATCGAGTATAACAAAGTCCCCTGAGTGATTATAACAAAGGCACCTGATCGAGAATAACAAAGTTCCCGGATCGAGTATAACAAAGCCCCCTGTTCGAGTACAACAAAGTCCCCTGATTGAATTTAACAAAGGCCCCTGATCGAGTATAACAATGTCCCCTGGTCGAGTATAACAAAGGCCCCTCATCGAGTTTAACAAAGGCCCCTCATCGAGTATAACAAAGTCCCCTGATCAAGTATAACAAAGTCCGCTGATCGAGTTTAACAAAGTCCCCTGATCGAGTATAACAAAGTCCCCTGATCGAGTATAACAAAGGCCCTGATCGAGTTTAACAGTTCCTGGATCGAGTATAAGTCCCTTGGTCGAGAGCAACAAACTCCCTGGTCGAGTATAACAAAGTCCCCCGGACCGATTATTACAAAGTCCCCTGATCGAGTATAACAAAGTCCCTGAACAATTTTAACAAAGTCCCCTGGTCGAGTATAACAAAGGCCTCTCATCGAGTATAACAAAGTCCCCTGATCAAGTATAACAAAGTCCCCTGAATGAGTATAACAAAGTCCCCTGATCGAGAATAACAAAGTCCGCTGATCGAGTATAACAAAGTCCCCTAATAGAGTATAACAAAGTCCTCTGATCGAGTATAACAAAGGCCCCTGATCGAGTTCAACAAAGGCCCCTGATCGAGTATAACAAAGTCCCCTGGTCGAGTAGAACAAAGGCCCCTCATCGAGTTTAACAAAGGCCCCTCATCGAGTATAACAAAGTCTCTTGGTCGAGTATAACAAACTCCCCTGGTCGAGTATAACAAAGGCCCCTGATCGAATATAACAAAGGCGCCTGAACGAATATAACAAAGGCCCCTGATCGAGTATTACAAAGTTCACTGATCGAGTATAACAAAGTCCCCTGATCGGGTATAACAAAGTCCCCCTGATCGAGAATAACAAAGTCCCCTGATCGAGTATAACAAAGCCCCCTGATCAGGTATAACAAAGGCCCCTGATCGAGTATAACAAAGTCCCCTGGTCGAGTATAACAAAGTCCCCTGATCGAGTATAACAAAGGCCCTTCATCGAGTATAACAAAGTCCCATGATCGAGAATAACAAAGTCCCCTCATCGAATATAACAAAGTCCCCTGATCGAGTATAACAAATTCCTCTGATCGAGTATAACAAAGTCCCCTGATCGAGTGTAACAAACTCCCCTGGTCGAGTATAACAAAGTCCCCTGATCGAGTATAACAAAGTCCCCTGATCGAGTATAACAAAGTCGCCTAAACGATTATAACAAAGACCCCTATTCGAGTATAACAAAGTCCCCTCATCGAGTATAAAAATGGCCCTAATCGAGTATAACAAAGTCCCCTGATCGAGTATAACAAAGCCCCCTCATCGAGTATAACAAAGCCCCTGATCGAGGAAAACAAAGTCCTTGAGCGAGGATAAAAAAGTCCCCTAATCGAGTATAACAAAGTCTCCTGATCAAGTATAACAAAGTCCCCTGATCGAGTATAACAAAGGCCTCTGATCGAGTATAACAAAGTCCCCTGATCGAGTATAACAAAGTCCCCTGATCGAGTATAACAAATTCCCATGATCGAGTATAACAAAGTCCCCTGATCGAGTATAACAAAGTCCCTTGACCGATTATAACAAAGGCCCCTGATCAAGTATAACAAAGTCCTCTCATCGTGTATAACAAAGCCCCCTCATCGAGTATAACAAACTCCCCTGATCAAGTATAACAAAGTTCCATGAACGAGTATAACAAAGTCCCCTGAACGATTATAACAAAGGCCCCTGATCGAGTATAACAAAGTTCCCTGATTGAGTATAACAAAGCCCCCTGATCGAGTACAACAAAGTCCCCTGATCGAGTTTAAGAAAGGCCCCTGAACGAGTATAACAAAGTCCCCTGGTCGAGTATAACAAAGGCCTTTCATCGAGTTAAACAAAGGCCCCTCATCGAGTATAACAAAGTCCCCTGATAAAGTATTACAAAGTCCCCTGAACGAGTATAACAAAGTCCCATGATAGAGAATAACAAAGTCCGCTGATCGAGTATAACAAAGTCCCCTGATCGAGTATAACAAAGGCCCCTCATCGATTATAACAAAGGCCCCTAATGGAGTTTAACAAAGGCCCCTGATCGAGTATAACAAAGTCCCCTGGTCGAGTATATCAAGCTCCCCTGGTCGAGTATAACAAAGTCCCCTGATCGAGTATAACAAAGACCCCTGATCGAGTATAACAAAGTCCACTGAACGAATATAACAAAGTCCCATGGTCGAGTATAACAAAGGCCCCTCATCGAGTTTAACAAAGTCCCCTGTTCAATTATAACAAAGTCCCCTGAACGATTATAACAACATCCCCTGGTCGAGCATAACAAAGGCCCCTCATCGAGTATAACAAAGTCCCCTGATCGAGTACAACAAAGTCCCCTCATCGAGTATAACAAAGTCCCCTGGTCGAGTAAAACAAACTCACCTGGTCGAGTATAACAAAGTCCCCTTATTGAGTATAACAAAGTCCCCTGATCGAGTATAACAAATTCCCCGGAACGTTTATAACAAAGTCTCCTGGTCGAGTATAACAAAGGCCCCTCATCGAGTATAACAAAGTCCCTGATCAAGTATAACAAAGTCCCCTCAACGAGTATAACAAAGTCCCCTGATCGAGTATAACAAAGGTCCCTGATCGAGTATAACAAAGCCCCCTGATCGAGTACAACAAAGTTCCCATATCGAGTTTAACAAAGGCCCCTGATCGAGTATAACAAAGGCCCCTGATCGAGTATAACAACGTCCCCTGATCGAGTATAACAAAGTCCGCTGATCGAGTATAACAAAGTCCCCTGATCGAAGTATAACAAAGTCCCCTGATCGAGTATAACAAAGGCCCCTGATCGAGTTTAACAAAGGCCACTGATCGAGTATAACAAAGCCCCCTGGTCGAGTTTAACAAAGGCCCCTCATCGAGTATAACAAAGTCCCCTGATCAAGTATAAAAAAGTCCGCTGATCGTGTATAACAAAGTCCCCATATCGAGTTTAACAAAGGCCCCTGATCGAGTATAACAAAGTCCCCTGGTCGAGTATAGCAAAGGCCCCTCATCGAGTTTAACAAAGGCCCCTCATCGAGTATAACAAAGTCCCCTAATCAAGTATGACAAAGTCCCCTGAATGAGTATAACAAAATCGCCAGATCGAGAATAACAAAGTCCCCTGGTCGAGTATAACAAAGGCCCCTCATCGAGTATAACAAAGTCCCCTGATCAAGTATAACAAACTCCCCTGAACGAGTATAACAAAATCCCCTGATCGAGAATAACAAAGTCCACTGATCAAGTATAACAAAGTCCCCTGATAGAGTATAACAAAGTCCTCTGATCGAGTATAACAAAGGCCCCTGATCGAGTTCAACAAAGGCCCCTGATCGAGTAAAACAAAGTCCCCTGGTCGAGTAGAACAAAGGCCCCTCATCGAGTTCAACAAAGGCCCCTCATCGAGTATAACAAAGTCTCCTGGTCGAGTATAACAAACTCCCCTGGTCGAGTATAACAAAGGCCCCTGATCGAATATAACAAAGGCGCCTGAACGAGTATAACAAAGGCCCCTGATCGAGTATAACAAAGTTCACTGATCGAGTATAACAAAGTCCCCTGATCGGGTATAACATAGTCCCCCTGATCGAGAATAATAAAGTCCCCTGATCGAGTATAACAAAGCCCCCTGATCAAGTATAACAAAGGCCCCTGATCGAGTATAACAAAGTCCCTTGTTCGAGTATAACAAAGTCCCCTCATCGTGTATAACAAAGGCCCCTCATCGAGTATAACAAAGTCCTATGATCGAGAATAACAAAGTCCCCTCATCGAATATAACAAAGTCCCCTGATCGAAGTATAAATAAATCTTCGATCGAAAGTATAAAGTCCTGATCGAGTATAACAAAGTCGCCTTATCGAGTATAACAAAGTCCCCTGATCGAGTATAAAAAAGTCCCCTGGTCCAGTATAACAAAGACCCTTTATCGAGTATAACAAAGTCCCTCATCGAGTATAACACAGTCCCCGACTGATTAGTAAATGCCTCACCAGTAACAAAGTCCCTGATCGAAAGTATAACAAAGTCTCCTGATCGAAAGTATAACAAATCCCCACTGAGTATAACAAAGTCCCCTGATCGAGAATAACAGCGCTCCTAATCGAAGCTTAACAAAGGCCCTGATCGAGCATAAAGCCCTTTGATTTGCAAGTAAGTAAACCTCTGGTCGAAAGGCGCAACAGAGCCCTGATCGAAAAGTCCCCTTGATCGAGTATAACAAAGTCCCTTTGACCGATTATAACAAAGGCCCCTGATCAAGTATAACAAAAGCCCTCTCATCGTATAACAAAAGCCTCTATCGAGTATAACAACCCCTGATCATATAATGTTCTCGAACGATAACAAAGTCCTGAACGATTATAAATAAAGCGTCCCTTGATCGAGTATAACAAAGTTCCTGATCGAAGTATAACAAAGCCCCTGATCGAGTACAACAAAGTCCCCTGATCGAGTTTCTAACAAAGGCCCCTGATCGAGTATAACAAAGTCCCCTGGTCGAGTATAACAAAGGCCCCTCATCCAGTTTAACAAAGGCCCCTCATCGAGTATAACAAAGTCCCCTGATAAAGTATTACAAAGTCCCCTGAAGGAGTATAACAAAGTCCTTTGATCGAGAATAACAAAGTCCGCTGATCGAGTATAACAAAGTCCCCTGATCGGGTATAACAAAGGCCCCTCATCGAGTATAACAAAGGCCCCTAATGGAGTTTAACAAAGGCCCCTCATCGAGTATAACAAAGTCCCCTGGTCGAGTATATCAAGCACCCATGGTCGAGTATAACAAAGTCCCCTGATCGAGTATAACAAAGTCCCCTGATCGAGTATAACAAAGTCCCCTGAACGAATATAACAAAGTCCCCTGGTCGAGTATAACAAAGGCCCTTCATCGAGTTTAACAAAGTCCCCTGTTCAGGTATAACAAAGTCCCCTGAACGATTATAACAAAATCCCCTGGCAGAGTATAACAAAGGCCCCTCATCGAGTATAACAAAGTCCCCGATTTGAGTACAAAATAAAAAGTCCCTGAACGATTATAACAAAGTCCCCTGGTCGAGTATAACAAAGGCCCCTCATCGAGTATAACAAAGTCCCCTGATCAAGTATAACAAAGGTCCCTGATCGAGTATAACAAAGCCCCCTGATCGAGTACAACAAAGTCCCCATATCGAGTATAACAAAGGACCCTGATCGAGTATAACAAAGGCCCCTGATCGAGTATAACAACGTCCCCTGATCGAGTATAACAAAGTCCGCTGATCGAGTATAACAAAGTCCCCTGATCGAGTATAACAAAGCCCCCTGATCGAGTATAACAAAGGCCCCTGATCGAGTTTAACAAAGGCCACTGTTCGAGTATAACAAAGCCCCCTGGTCGCGTTTAACAAAGGCCCCTCATCGAGTATAACAAAGTCCCCTGATCAAGTATAACAAAGTCCGCTGATCGAGTATAACAAAGTCCCCATAACGAGTTTAACAAAGGCCCCTGATCGAGTATAACAAAGTCCCCTGGTCGAGTATAACAAAGGCCCCTCATCGAGTTTAACAAAGGCCCCTCATCGAGTATAACATAGTCCCCTGATAAAGTAATACAAAGTCCATTGAACGAGTATAACAAAGTCCTATGATCGAGAATAACAAAGTCCGCTGAGCGAGTATAACAAAGTCCCCTGATCAAGTATAACAAAGGCCCCTCATCGAGTATAACAAAGGCCCCTAATGGAGATTAGCAAAGGAGATTAGCAAAGGCCCCTCATCGATTATAACAAAGTCCCCTGGTCGAGTATATCAAGCTCCCTTGGTCGAGTATAACAAAGTCCCCTGATCGAGTATAACAAAGTCCCCTGATCGAGTATAACAAAGTCCCCTGAACGAATATAACAAAGTCCCCTGGTCGAGTATAACAAAGGCCCCTCATCGAGTTTAACAAAGTCCCCTGTTCAATTATAACAAAGTCCCCTGAACGATTATAACAAAATCCCCTGGCCGAGTAAAACAAAGGCCCCTCATCGAGTATAACAAAGTCCCCTGACTGAGTACAACAAAGTCGCCTTACCGAGTTTAACAAAGGCCCCTGATCGAATATAACAAAGTCCCCTGGTCGAGTATAACGGGTCCTGTATGAACGCGGCACCGTCCCTAACCGGGTATATACAAATCCCCTGGCCGAGTATAACAAAGGCCCCTCATCGAGAATATAACAAAGTCCCTGACTGAGGTACAACAAAGTCGCCTCATCGGAAGGTTTAACAAAGGCCCCTGATCGAGTATAACAAAGTCCTGGTCGAGTATAACAAAGGCCCCTGATCCGAGAATAACAAAGGCCCCTGATCGAGTATAACAACGTCCCCTGATCGAGTATAACAAAGTCCGCTGATCGAATCTAACAAAGGCCCCTGATCAAGTATAGCAAAGTTCACTGATCGAGTATAACAAAGTTCACTGATCGAGTATAACAAAGTCCCCTGATCGGGTATAACAAAGTCCCCCTGATCGAGTATAACAACGTCGCCTAAACGATTATAACAAAGTCCCCTATTCGAGTATAACAAAGTCCCCTGATCGAGTATAAAAATGGCCCCTAATCGAGTATAACAAAGTCCCCTGATCGAGTATAACAAAGTCCCCTAATCGAGTATAACAAAGCCCCCTCATCGAGTATAACAAAGTCCCCTGATCGAGGTACAACAAGTGTCCTCATGAGGTATAACAAAGTCCCCTGATCGAGTATAACAAAGTCCCATGATGTCGGGTATAACAAATTCCCCTAATGCGGGTTCCAACAAAGGCCCTGATAGAAATTAGTAAAGAAGTCCCTGATCGAGTATAACAAACTCCCCTGGTCGAGTATAACAAAGTCCCCTGATCGAGTATAACAAAGTCCCCTGATCGAGTATAACAAAGTCCCTAGACCGATTATAACTAAGGCCCCTGATCAAGTATAACAAAGCCCTCTCATCGTGTATAACAAAGCCCCCTCATCGAGTATAACAAACTCCCCTGATCAAGTATAACAAAGTTCCCTGAACGAGTATAACAAAGTCCCCTGAACGATTATAACTAAGGCCCCTGATCGAGTATAACAAAGTTCCCTGATCGAGTATAACAAAGCCCCCTGATCGAGGACAACAAAGTCCCCTGATCGAGTTTAACAAAGGCCCCTGATCGAGTATAACAAAGTCCCCTGGTCGAGTATAACAAAGGCCCCTCATCCAGTTTAACAAAGGCCCCTCATCGAGTATAACAAAGTCCCCTGATAAAGTATTACAAAGTCCCCTGAACGAGTATAACAAAGTCCTATGATCGAGAATAACAAAGTCCGCTGATCGAGTATAACAAAGTCCCCTGATCGAGTATAACAAAGGCCCCTCATCGAGTATAACAAAGGCCCCTAATGGAGTTTAACAAAGGCCCCTGATCGAGTATAACAAAGTCCCCTGGTCGAGTATATCAAGCTACCCTGGTCGAGTATTAACAAAGTCCCCTGATCGAGTATAACAAAGTCCCCTGATCGAGTATAACAAAGTCCCCTCAACGAATATAACAAAGTCCCCTGGTCGAGTATAACAAAGGCCCCTCATCGAGTTTAACATAGTCCCCTGTTCAATTATAACAAAGTCCCCTGAACGATTATAACAAAATATCCTGGCCGAGTATAACAAAGGCCCCTCATCGAGTATAACAAAGTCCCCTGATTGAGTTTAACAAAGTCCCGATTATAACAAAGTCCCCTGGTCGAGTATAACAAAGGCCCCTCATCGAGTATAACAAAGTCCCCTGATCAAGTATAACAAAGGTCCTGATCGAAGACTAACAAAAGTCCCCTGATCGGGGTACAACTAAATTCCCCATATCAGAGTTTTAACAAAGGACCTGATCGAGGTATAACAAAGGCCTCTGATCCCGAGTATAACAACGTCTGATCAGGTATAACAAGTCCGCTGATCGAGTACTAAACAAAAGTCCCCTGATCAGGTATAACAAAGTCCCTGATCCCGAGTATAACAAGGCCCATGATCCGGGTTTAACAAAGGCCACTGATCGGTATATGCAACCCTGATCGGGTTTAACAAAGTTCCCTGAACGAGTATAACAAAGTCCCCTGAACGATTATAACAAAGGCCCCTGATCGAGTATAACAAAGTCCCCTGATCGAGTATAACAAAGCCCCCTAATCGAGTACAACAAAGTCCCCTGATCTAGTTTAACAAAGGCCCCTGATCGAGTTTAACAAAGGCCCCTCATCGAGTATAACAAAGTCCCCTGATAAAGTAATACAAAGTCCCCTGAACGAGTATAACAAAGTCCTATGATCGAGAATAACAAAGTCCGCTGATCGAGTATAACAAAGTCCCCTGATCGAGTATAACAAAGGCCCCTCATCGAGTATAACAATGGCCCCTAATGGAGTTTAACAAAGGCCCCTGATCGAGTATAACAAAGTCCCCTGGTCGAGTATATCAAGCTACCCTGGTCGAGTATAACAAAGTCCCCTGATCGAGTATAACAAAGTCCCCTGATCGAGTATAACAAAGTCACCTGAACGAATATAACAAAGTCCCCTGGTCGAGTATAACAAAGGCCCCTCATCGAGTTTAACAAAGTCCCCTGTTCAATTATAACAAAGTCCCCTGAACGATTATAACAAAATCCCCTGGCCAAGTATAACAAAGGCCCCTCATCGAGTATAACAAAGTCCCCTGACTGAGTACAACAAAGTCGCCTCATCGAGTTTAACAAAGGCCCCTGATCGAGTATAACAAAGTCCCCTGGTCGAGTATAACAAAGGTCCCTGATCGAGTATAACAAAGCCCCCTGATCGAGTACAACAAAGTCCCCATATCGAGTTTAACAAAGGCCCCTGATCGAGAATAACAAAGGCCCCTGATCGAGTATAACAACGTCCCCTGATCGAGTATAACAAAGTCCGCTGATCGAATATAACAAAGGCCGCTGATCGAGTATAGCAAAGTTCACTGATCGAGTATAACAAAGTTCACTGATCGAGTATAACAAAGTCCCCTGGTCGAGTATAACAAAGGCCCCTCATCGAGTTTAACAAAGGCCCCTCATCGAGTATAACAAAGTCCCCTGATAAAGTAATACAAAGTCCATTGAACGAGTATAACAAAGTCCTATGATCGAGAATAACAAAGTCCGCTGAGCGAGTATAACAAAGTCCCCTGATCGAGTATAACAAAGGCCCCTCATCGAGTATAACAAAGGCCCTAATGGAGTTTAACAAAGGCCCCTGATCGATTATAACAAAGTCCCCTGGTCGAGTATATCAAGCTCCCCTGGTCGAGTATAACAAAGTCCCCTGATCGAGTATAACAAAGTCCCCTGATCGAGTATAACAAAGTCCCCTGAACGATTATAACAAAGTCCCCTGGTCGAGTATAACAAAGGCCCCTCATCGAGTTTAAAAAAGTCCCCTGTTCAATTATAACAAAGTCCCCTGAACGATTATAACAAAATCCCCTGGCCGAGTATAACAAAGGCCCCTCATCGAGTATAACAACGTCCCCTGATCGAGTATAACAAAGTCCGCTGATCGAATATAACAAAGGCCGCTGATCGAGTATAGCAAAGTTCACTGATCGAGTATAACAAAGTTCACTGATCGAGTATAACAAAGTCCCCTGATCGGGTATAACAAAGTCCCCCTGATCGAGTATAACAAAGTCGCCTAAACGATTATAACAAAATCCCCTGGCCGAGTATAACAAAGGCCCCTCATCGAGTATAACAA
>NW_024721127.1:5000-7880 GCF_018991925.1 Homarus americanus | reverse complement strand
CAAACAGTACAAAATATAGCCCTCAGATTTATATATAACATAAAATATACAGACCACATCAATAATGAATAGCTACACAAGAGAGCAAACCTCTTAGCAATCAATGTAGATATACACAACAAAGCTGTAAATATTTGGAAAAAAGTGACTGAACTTAACACAGAAACATATCAAAACTGGATAAATAATATAGACAACGAAGAATTCCAAGAACACAGTTGGTTTAAATCAGCCAGGAAGAAAGTAATTGAACCATCTCCTGCCCCAATATACATATAAAACATTAATAGAGAGAATAAAAGATGAGAGTGACCTACCAGCTCCACAAGAACCTGGCAGGCCTCTCCATACAGCGTACCTTTAGACTAACATAACTAATATTTAACATTTAACATTTAACATTTAACATTGAACTAACATCTTAGTAAAAAAAAAAAAATAAATAAATAAAAATGTGACTACCCTCCCAGCTACACAAGGACCTGGGCGGGCTCACTAACTCAAAAAAAAATTAAATAAAAAAGTACAGAAGAGTATATATACATATATATATATATATAGCAGTATATATATATATATATATATATATATATATATATATATATAGGTTAGTATATATATATATATATATATATATATGTGTATATATATATATATATATATATATTATGTATATATATATATATATATATATATATATATAGGTTATCAATACTAATAATAATAATGTGATTACCCTCCCGGCTACATTAGCCAGGAAGAAGTAATTGAACCACCTCCTGCCCCAATATACACATTTACACATAAAACATTAATAGGGGAATAAAGATGAGAGTGACCTACCAGCTCCACTAAGAACCTGGCAGGCCTCTCCATACAGTGTACCCTTAGACTAACACAACTAACACTTAACTAACACCTCAAAAAAAAAAATATATATATGTGACTACCCTCCCAGTTACACAAGGACCTGGGCGAGCTCACTAACTCCAACAATAATAAAAATAATAATAATAAGCAGCATTATATAAATAAACCAATATTAATACAAAGGTCTGACGACCCAAGGAGCAGAACAAAGACAAAACACCAATAAGAAAGACAGCCGATCTGGTTGGAGCCCAGATTCTTTCTACCCTACTGTATTTCCGCCTTCATCTTACTTTTCTTCAATTCCTAAAGTACCTTCACCTCCTTTTAACCCAATGACTTCGTATCAAAATCGTATTTAGTATTTATTATAATTTTTCGTATAGAGAAAAACACGTAAAAACAACCTGGGATAAACTGGACAGTGTCAGATTGTGGGTGTCGGGAAACGTTGGAAGTGTGTAGTAGTAATAATAATTAACGGTTTATGGCAGGCAAAAAACTGAAAATATAAACTAAACAGATGAGTGGGTCACTTTGTTGTCAAGAAATACACAAGTAATATTAGTGGTAAATAATATTACTTGTATATGATGACAAGGAGGACTGGGTCTTTTAACAGTTTCAGAACAGTTACGGTACTAAAGTGAGATAGACAAGGAGTGACTACACCAACACCCCCCACAAACCACCCCTCACCAACATACCGCACTACAACTACGTCAGAAATTATAAGACGCACTACAACTACGTCAGAATGTAAATACTGTAACGCACTACATTTACGTCATGTGTGTTTTAGATGCACTACAGCTACGTCAGAATGTATATAACGCACTACATCTACCTTCAGGAGTGTTTTAGTCTTTTAGACACACTACAACTACGTCAGAAGGTATATATAATGGCACTACAACCACGTCAGGAGTGTTTTAGATGCACTACAACTACGTCAGATGCATGAGGCACACTACAACTATGTCAGATGCATGACACACTACAACTACGTCAGATGCATGATACACTACAACTACGTCAGATGCATTGCACACTACAACTACGTCAGATGCATGACACACTACAACTACGTCCTAATGCATGATACACACTACAACTACGTCAGAATGCATGAGACACACTACAACTACTTCAGAATGCATGAAGCACACTACAACTACGTCAGATGCATAACACACTACAACTACGTCAGATGCATGACACACTACAACTACGTCCTAATGCATGAGACGCACTACAACTTCGTCAGAATACATGAGACGCACTACAACTACGTTCTAATGCATGAGACACACTACAACTACGTCAAATACATGAGACGCACTACAACTATGTCAGGATGCATGAGACGCACTACAACTCCGTCAGTTGCATGAGACGCACTACAACTACGTCAGGATGCATGAGACGACGCACCAACCCGTCAGTTGCGCCGAGACGCACTACAACCTGTCAAAGTAATACAGACGCACTACAACCATGCCGGAGTACACATGAGACGCACTATAATTCATGCCAGATGCATGAGACACCACAACCACGTCAGATGCATGAGATGCACCAACTACGTCAGATGCATAAGACGCACTACAACTACGTCAGAATGGCGCTAGACACACTACAACTACGTCAGGATGCATGAGACACACTACAACTACGTCAGGATGAGACGCACGCCAACCCAGCAGTTGCATGAGACGCACTACAACTCCGTCAGTTGCATGAGACGCACTACAACTACGTCAGGATGCATGAGACGCACTACAACTACGTCAGTTGCATGAGACGCACTACAACTCCGTCAGTTGCATGAGACGCACTACAACTACGTCAGTTGCATGAGACGCACTACAACTACGTCAGTTGCATGAGACACACTACAACTACGTCAGGATGCATGAGACGCACTACAACTCCGTCAGTTGCATGAGACGCACTATAACTCCGTCAGTTGCATGAGACGCACTACAACTCCGTCAGTTGCATGAGACG
>NW_024721126.1:0-10685 GCF_018991925.1 Homarus americanus | reverse complement strand
TTGGTAGAATCCTTTGTGGTTTGTTTTCGCCTCCCCTGCTACCTTCAGTTCATAGTTCCTTTTGGCTTTTCTAATCTCGGTCTTAACCCAACCGGCCAATACCTTATAATACTCCCGGAGGTAAAATTCGCCACGATTTATCCATCTACCTATAGCCTTTTTATGGCCAATAATGTTCTTTAAATAATTATTTATCCATTTAGGGTCATTGTTGTCTGATCTGAGTTTTTTGCATGGTATGTTCTGCCTTTGTGCATTAAGTAGCTCGTTATTTTAATTGTCATGGAACTTGGCAATCTGAGATCTCGTTATCAGGTCGGTGTCATCTGTCAGGTTCACATCCAAGCGTGACACCCCCTCTCCCAGCTCCCTCTTTAAACTATCAAAGTTTGCCCTTCTGAAATCTGGGACTTTAATGGAATTCCCTTTACGTCTGACCTGAAAATCTTACAGGAATCTAATTTCTTTGTGATCGCTGTTTGCAAGTTCGTTCCCTACCTCGACATTGCTAATGAGGTTTTCTCTGTTCGACAGAACTAAATTGAGTATATTATTACCCCGGGTGGGCTCGGTTATATGTTGACTTAGGAAACAGTCCTGGATCGTTTCGAGGAAATCCTCTGAAACTGAGTTACCGGTAAGGTCAGTCCAATCTCTTTTGCCAGTTTTATTTAATAAGTCATTAGAATCGGGCCTAGTGCCAGAAGCTTGGAAACTTGCAAATGTAGTTCCGATTTTCAAAAAGGGTGATAAATCAATAGCATCAAATTACCGTCCCATTAGTCTCACGTCAATCACAGGCAAGTTGCTAGAGTCAATTATTGCTACAAAAATCAGAAGCCACCTTGAAACATTCAACTTAATTCATTCTTCTCAGCACGGGTTCACCCAGGGACGTTCTTGTCTCACAAATTTGCTTAGCTTTTTTCTTAGAAGTATTTGAAGCGGTAGAATGATAAGTCATATGGATATAATTTATTTAGATTTCAGTAAAGCATTCGATAGAGTCCTCATGAGAGATTGATATGAAGGTAGAAGCAATACGGAATAGTGGATCAGTATTAAAATGGATAGTCATGGTTAACTGGTAGGAAAACAAAGAGTCAGCATAAAATGGATTAAAGTCAGACTGGGTGTGGTCAAGCGGAGTTCCCTAGATCTGTATTGGGCCTCTTGCTACGTTATATTTGTTAGATGTTCTGGGTAATAAGTTCTATATACAGGAGAGAACACAAACACCTGTATAGTTTTGTAGGTTCGGTTTACTGGATAAGAGTATGTACACAGAGGTGGGTAGCACTGCTCCCTAGCTAAGGTCCGGGTCAACTACCATAGACGACGTATGGCAAGTGATACATTAGCAGCTTCCATACGTCGCCGGGCACATTAATTAAGCATGTGGGATATGGTAATAACATTGCCACACGCTGCTAGCTAGGCTGAATAAATAATACATAAATGGAGCACATACATAATATACATACATAATATATAATCCAGCATACATAATATACATACACCTCCCTCCCCCCTATACGCTCATAGCAAAGTCTTGAGCAGACCTTTTCTTTTGGATCCGTTCTGAGCGTCGAGGGACTTCATCACTGGGAAGGGTATGGGACTCAACACTGGTGGCGGGGCCAGCAGAAGGCAGTGTTACGGGGCGGAGAAAACGGCGGTTCCTCCACCACACGCGACCACTGGGTAACCGCACCTGGTAGTCCCGTGACCTGCCGAGACCCATGACTACGCCTACTTTGTCCCAACGTAGGGAGGTCGGGTCCTGAACACGGACTTGGGTACCGACACTCAACCTGGGGAGAGAACGGGCGTGGTCGTTGTAGCGGGCGACGACGTCCTGAACACGTTCGGCGGCTCGGCGATCACAATCCTCTGTCTTAGCCTGCCACTCCTTGGAGAAGGATTGAGGGTGAGCAGGGACACAAGAACGAAGGGGGCGCCCATACAAAGCCTGGGCGGGGGAGCGTCCGGTGTAGTTGGGTGTGTTGCGGAGTTCAAGAAGACCCCGGTCGAAGGCCTCGCAGTCAATGTTCCCAGAAGGGGCCACCTTAAGGATGAGGTGCTTCAGGGATTTGACAGCAGCCTCAGCGTGGCCGTTGGACTGCGGGTAATGGGGCGATGACAACACATGCCGGACTCCCCATCGGTCAAGGAACGCAGCAAAGTCCCGGCTTGTGAACTGGGGCCCTCCGTCGGTTCGCAGGCGTACAGGAACGCCCACGTCACGGAAGTAGTGGCGGAACTTGCTGATGGTGGCGGCAGACGTCGTGTCATTACCGCACTTGATGACACCCGGCCAACCAGAGAGACGGTCGACGATAACCAGGAAGGACTTTCCTGACACACAGAAAAAGTCGGCCGACACAAACTCAAAGGGGCGGGTGGGGTTGTCGTCACTTATGAAGGGTACCTGCTGCTGGCTGGGTTGTAATACGTGGCGGGGCTTACACACCTGGACAGCATTGGAGATGTCGGGGTCGATGCCAGGCCGGAACACAGTCTGTCGTGCACGTCGTTTGGTGGCCTCAGCTCCACGGTGACTGTCGTGAAGGCGAGCCAGGGCGTGGGGACGTGATGCAGCAGGGACAACTACCGAAGGAGAGGTGTCACTGGCCAGAGGTAGGGGTAGGGCGGCAGCAGGGTAGTTGCTGCTCCCTTCATGCACCCTGTTGGCGTAATTTACCTCGAGAATCGGTGTTGGGAAGTCCGGGGAGATGATGGCCAACTCTTGACAATGTCTGTAGGACAGCAAGGGAGTCGGGACACCATTATGCACGTCAATCCAGGCCTGACACGACCTGTTGCCAAAGGTGACATGTGCATAGAGTGAACCCAGGGCTGGGGCCATCTGTGAACCATCTGCCATGACGCAGAGGTCCTCGGGAGGCGGTCCTAGATCGCTTGGAGAGAGCCCCAAGCATCGCAAATGCTGGGGACCGATGACTGTAGCATCGGCGCCGGTGTCGGGCAACATCTGAAGACGGGATGACACACCGCCGTAGGTCACGATGACGCTGATGTACTGGGGGACTTTGGTCCTGGGATGCGAGGAGTACACCCTCCTAAAATGGGTCGGGCTTTGTCCAGGGTCGTCGTGCCTCTGATTTGGCGACTGTGGGCGGCCCTCTCTGGTAGAAGGGCGCTGAAGCTTCCGTTGACGCTGTTCCTTGGGTTTGTTGGGAGGGCAACACTTGTCATAGTGGCCCAGACGGCCGCACACATTGCACTGGACGCGTTTGGCTGGGCACCGTACTGTGAGTGACCAGTGGCCCTTACGGTCACAACTGTTGCAGGTAGACTGAGCAGCTGGACATACCTGTGTTCCGTGCTGCTTACCACAGTTGTTGCAAATTGAACCGGGCGTGGACGTGGTGGGCGAAGGCGTAGGAGCAGACTTCTTGTCCTTCTTGTACCGGGAAACAGCGCGTACAGCTGTAGGGGGAGCTCGGATGGCAGAGGTGGCACACCTGGCAGCCTCATAGGAGCGACATATCGTCAACACATCCTGAAGAGAAGAGGAAGAGTCGAGGGAGGTGAGGCGTCGGACAAGTTCCTCGTCCTTAACGCCCATCAGGATCACCTGCTTCAACTGGGTCTCCTCGCACTGCTGGTGGTGGCCTAAACATATATCTACCTCTTCCGAGGCTCTCTTAAGACGTACATAAAAGCGTCAAAAGACTCACCCTCCATCTGTCTGCAGCTAAACAATTCCCTCCTGCGCAGAGCTTCATTCTGCTGTCCTTTGATGTGCCGTTGTAGAACGTCCAGTACCTCCTCTACAGACAGCGAAGAGGTTGGGGGTACCTGCAACGTATGTTCTAAGACACGCTGAACTTCCAATGACAGGCACATACGCAGCTGGATGAGTTGTTTAGGCTGTGACAAACTCTGGAGATCCACCATTGTAGCATAATCAGCCCACCGCCGCCGCCATTCGCGAAAAGTCTGGAAATTTACATCAGGCTCCAAGATGGGCGGTGTTTGAGCTGCTGCTTTAGGTGGGGCTGGGGGGCGTGAAGGAAGCATGGATGAGGTATCTGAACCATTCAGTACCGAGGCAGTGTTAGAGCCAGGGGCTTGGTTAACAGGGAGGCGAGATATCAAGGCTTCAAACCGTGCACTGTCTTCCATTCTCCGTTGGTGGTCTCGTTCTGCCTCTGCTTGCCTTCTGTGCTCATCCGCCAAACGTCTGTGAGCTTCATCCTCGCGTCTCTCATCTCTCATAAACTTCATTAAGGCAATTATCTCTGGAGATAACGCTGAATGTTGAGGTGAAGGGCTGCGCGATGTTGTGGGAGCTGGGCCGGCCTGGTCATCCATCTCTTGGGGACTATCATCCGCTTGACTCATCCAGGCGCTGGGTCCACGGCTACGTAAGGCATGAGACATAACTACTTTATCTGTGTACTGTGTCTTAAATCAGTGTTGACCGGTCAGCCCGTCGTATCAACAAGATTTCAGACAAAAAATTTAATTAAATACACAGATAAGTAGGTTATATATATAAAATATATATAAGAAACCGCGCGGTCAGCAAGTGTTAGTACGTGTATGTGTGTGTGTCCCACGCAAGGAGAGCGTCTCGCCCCAGCTGTGAGGGGGGTGGAGGCGGCGCTGTGAGGGAGAGGGGTGGAGATAGGAGTAGCTCAGTCGCTCTCTGTAAACGGTCAGAGGAGGGTGCGCTGAGCTCTACACCCCACAAATGCCCAGAACATGCCGTATACCTTGGAAATCCGTTCGAACAAGGTCACACATGAATGGCACGAAACACACAATGCACTAAACACTTCACAGAAAATCACTGTCACTGACACTGCTCAAAGTTGCGAAATTCTTCGAGGGATGACGCGGGTTGACCCAAGGCGGGGATCCATCAGCCGGCTTTCCACAAACTTGCACTAATCACTCGTAATAATCCAGTAAAACTACGCACTGCGCCATGTTAGATGTTCTGGGTAATAAGTTCTATATACAGGAGAGAACACAAACACCTGTATAGTTTTGTAGGTTCGGTTTACTGGATAAGAGTATGTACACAGAGGTGGGTAGCACTGCTCCCTAGCTAAGGTCCGGGTCAACTACCATAGACGACGTATGGCAAGTGATACATTAGCAGCTTCCATACGTCGCCAGGCACATTAATTAAGCGTGTGGGATATGGTAATAACATTGCCACACGCTGCTAGCTAGGCTGAATAAATATAAATGGAGCACATACATAATATACATACATAATACATAATCCAGCATACATAATATACATACAATGTCTAATTGAATTCCTGACACACTGGGCAGAAGAATGTCTGTAGGTCTTATTGGCCACTTATTTGGAGGATATCGTCGCTTGAGTTCATTGAACAACACTAATAAGATAACATTGGCACAGGCTCCTGTATCTATGTCTAGGGACAACTGGTTGTTATGTATCCTAGCTGGTACACTCAACACCTCTACTTTGTTTAACGCGGCGATTAATGAGTCGGTAATAGAAGCGTTGTTTTCTTGCACCATTGACGCTATCCTAGATCGTGATACTGGGCGCGCGCATCTTCCTCCAAAGGCTGTCCTCTACTTGTCTCCCCGTCGGTTTGCAAGCTCTTGCTTGATGCGCTGTAGGTTTTTGCAATCTTCTGTATTGTGGTATGGGAGACTCATGTAGTACACACCATTTATTTGGAGTGCCTTTAGTGCTTGTAGGCATTTTATTTGCTGTAGAGTGTCCTTTTAGACTTTTTGGTTTAGTAGGACACTCTGGATTTTTAAAGTCCAGGGAGGATCCTTTCCCTTGATGCCACTGGCTAAATGGGTTTTGGTCCTTTTGTCTCCCAAACCAACAATTTTCTGTGGCATGTCCATTACGTTAGCAGATTTTGCAAAAAGGTGCCTATTTTTTATTTTTGGTTTCAGAGGTAGTTTGTGGTTGTTCCTTAGAATTAGTTACAGGTGCTACTGACAGAGCCCTAGGAGTAGTTTCCACCGGTTTCGAAATATCCTCCACATAGTTTACAAGCTTAGTCCCTAATTTATATTCTTTCTTTCTGGCTACCGTGTGTGTAGGTTCTTGTAGCACCATGATAAACTGTAGGAACTCAATGATCTTGTAGAAATTTTCTTCAGTTATTTTTCTTTCATCATCAAACCAATATGAGGATGACATGTAATTTTCAAGATCCATCATAGTGTATCCGGCAAAAAACCTGTGCGTCTTGTGCGTCGTGTGCAAACACTCTGTTACTTGTACACTCTTCCATCTTGAAAATCCAAGTAAGTGCACCCCCTTTGATTCCTGACCCGAAAAAGGATGTGAATTGTTTCCTAAACGTTTGATAGTCAGCTTTTACCTCATCAAAGGCTGAAGCGTACACCATTCTATCTGCCCGACTACCAGTTTTAACGTTGCTTCGGACGTATGAGATTTTATGCCCATCGTTAGTAACATTATTGTTTCGCATTACATCTTCGTCCTTACACAAAAATGTTAAGTTATTATATTCTGCATTTTCTGCAGCAAATTCTTGTACCATAATGTTATTTGGAAGTATTTTTACAGTTTGACAGACCGATGAAGTCTGTGGGTTAGTAGACTCACCTGTTGCCATTTTTGTTTTGTCAGTTAAAGTACAAGCGTTAGTAGCAGGTAAAGGTATTGGGTAAGTGTTACCTGACCTTAGTTGTCTTCTCTGTAAGTCCTCGAACTGAGAATCTATGAAATTTTCACAGCTAGCTAAGGAGTCTGTAGGTGTTAACTCTATTTGTCTAATTTGTGGTAATTCTTCACGATCAGTTGCCACTACGTCCTGTGAATTTGTAGATGACTGACCATCAAAGTCCAAGTCACTAATTTCCTGTTTGAAACCCCAAAATTTGGGAACAGTGTCCATGAATAGGGGATATTTATCACTTCACTTGCAGCATTACAGTCACTAAGTAGTCCACTCAAGGAGTAATGCAAAAGTATTTACACTGAGTTATGGAAATGAAGTGAAAGAAAATTAAAATTATTAAAAAATATTAAAAAGTATGAAAAGTATATATACTTCATGCAAGTCCTCTCTTACTTAATAAATGTGTTTATTTAGTTTTGCTTTTAGGCCATCGTGCATATAGTTTATACTGACTACGTGTGAAGACGTCTTGAAGTTCACTTATATTTGTGTAGTCTGTAAAATAATGAATGTTTATGATCTACCTGACCGAAGAGTTTCAACACTGGGTGGTGGCGTCAGTAGTCTATAATGGGTGGTGACGTCAGTAGTCGATGACGTCATACTCTGGGAAGGATGACGTCACACGTCTTGCGGTTGTAATAACTGATTATCAGACCATGGCTTATAGCCCAGAGAATTGCAACACATATAACAGTGAGCACCAAGTTGACACACCCTGGGTCATGACCCAAGGGACCTGACCCCGTCCGCTTAGTACAAGTCTTGAGTAACCCTACGATATAACCGTGTGAAGGAAACCACGCCTGGCCAAGACACACCAGGGCGGTAATAATTACAAAGCACTACTGACCTGCGACATGACCACACCTGAGCAAACAGCTGTCCAGACCTGACCCAAGGGAACCAGAATTCTCACCGCCACTCGATCAGCTCAACCAGGCGTCATGACCTTGTTAATTCAAGGAAAGACCCGCAAATCAGCCAGCACCCCTGTTGACCTAATAACCCGGTCAAGACACACCAGTTCAGTAGGAGAGTTCATCCCCCGGCTCCTCCAATATATAGGGGCTGGAGCTCCTCTCGCGAGTCTAATAACCAAGGAGGGCCAGCAACGACGTCCCAGTCCCGCTCGTCAAAGAAGTCCGTCACTAAAGGCAACGAGTTCTCAGCCGGGTCCTTGGAAAGAATTCAGAGGAGAATGACAAGACTAATCCCGGGCATTAGGAACCTTGAGTATAGAGACAGGTTAAAGCATCTTAATTTGCACTCCCTTGAGAGATGTAGAGCGAGGGGTGACCTGATAGAGGTGTATAAGTGGAAGGCAGGGCTAAACAAAGGGGACATTACAAAGGTACTCAAACTAGCCAACCAGGAGCGAACTCGTAACAATGGTTTTAAATTAGACAAATTTAGATTTAGGCGTGAAATAGGTAAACACTGGTTTGGAAACAGAGTAGTGGATGAATGGAACAAGTTACCAAATATCATCTCTAACTCGAATAAGCTGGATTGCTTCAAACATAGGTTGGATGCTCATATGAGCAATAGGGGTTGGGTGTAAACGGGACTGCCCAGTATGGGCCAATAGGCCCGCTGCAGTTTCCTCCATTCTTATGTTCTTATGTTCTTATGTTAAGTGCTGGCTGTGTAGGCGGTAGAAGTACAGTGATCCCGAACCTCTCAACGATCGACTTAGTGAAGTGCCCATTCGACTTGTGGAGTTAAACGAACATTTCATAGTCTATCATACCCTGTGTACGAATCCCCCCCGATGCAACTAGTAAAATAAAGCTGTAACACGCATTTGTGTTTTATATACTACACTTGTACTGAGCCTGTGTTAATATACGTAGTCACCCCCCCACACCCTCGAGTCACGCTACCAAACTTCCCGCCTTTACATCCTCCTACTATAAATATTCTACCTATATGTAATATCCTCTTCTGGTGAGTTTTGTCTCATTATACTGTGATCAACCTGGGGCTGACCTTTCTTGCGACGATCAACCTGGGGGACTGACCTTGCTTGCAGCGATCAACCTAGGGGCTGACCTTTCTTGTGCACTGGAGAGGCTTGATTGTTTAGGCAAGAGATTGTTTGCTTATCTGGAACCACGATGACAACCTTCCTTGTACTCATGCGCTGGCTGCTGGTTGGCTGGCTGTCTGGATGGCTGGCCGTTAGGTGGCTGCTACACTAAGACAACATTCAAGTGGGCTCGGTTGATCTCGACTCTTGTCGGGTGACCATGAGCTGTGAGCTGGTATATTGTCTTTATTACCATTGGATTTCTTTGTATATATTTTGCAAGTGTTTATAACAACTGTTCAGTTATTTTACTTGAAAATGCTTGCTTGTTGATGATTTACTTAAAGTGCCACTTGTGTCACTTGTGTCATCAATAATTATTGTTTCAGAGTACTGCACTAGGGGGTGCTGGTGGTAGAGTGGTACCGCTCTTGCCTTCGCAAGTGAGATGTCACGGGTTCGCTTCCCGGGCCGGTGGAAGTTGTTTGGACACACTTCCTAGCCCCCATTAGTCCCTGTTCACCTAGCAGTAAAGTAGGTACCTGTTGTAAGTCGAAAGCTGCGAATTCGTATTCAGGGACAAGTTGTTGGAGCTTCCAATAACTTCATGACACAAACCATTGACTCTTCAGGCTTCTATGCCCTTGACTCTTCAGGCTTCTACGCCCTTAACTAATGAGACATAAAGGCAAGCATGAACTTAGCATGCTTCCCTGTTGGGCACTGTAAACGCTTCTGCTCTTCACCTTACACAAGGATGTAGGGGAGTGCCCAATAAAAAAAAAAAAAAAAAAAGTACTGCACTAGTTTATAGTATTCGTCTCTATACTGCCACCAAATGTGATAGCTGTTTTTGGTATTACATTAATTGTTTTAATTAAGTTTAGGAACTCTTTAAGTGCTGTGTTTGATGTAAATACTTCTTGCTGTTTTCCCTTTATTGTCGAAGTAGCAATAGACACAGATATAACCTGAGAGAATAAATTATGAATTACCTCCAGGAAAGTGTTGTAAATACATTTTGAGAGAACAATTGAGTTACCTATTCTTCCTGTTCAAGTGGTAAAGATCTACTGACTTCTCTGGGCATGAGACAGCGAGCCGGTTGTTAGATTACTGGTCAACAGCCAAAATGGTTCACATATGAGATCATGCTCACACAACTAATTTCATATTGCTGAATTCGAATCTGATATTTGTTTTGTTCTATCAGACCAGGTTTTATAAAAAAATCAATAGGTACAAATATTTAATATTCCATCAAGTGTCGTGCAAAAGATGAGATTATCTCATGTGACTGTGCTTTCATGACTAATTTCATATTAATGAATAATAATTGAATGTTTCATTCTACCATCAGACCTACTTTCTTAAAGAATAAAAATAATAGTAAATATAGTAACATTATCGCGTCATGCAAGATACAATTTTAAACCTATCACAGATAAGCTCATAAAAAATTGTACCAAAAAACATAAGTTCAAATCCTTTAAAATGACAAAATATGAAGTTCTAAAAGTGCTTCTGAACTTTACTCTTTCTCTTGTACAGCTTGCTCTCTTCTCGTTGCAGTGTCCAGCAACAGTCGCCCATCATGTTAGGACTGAATTGTCCCTGATATCTGCTCTCCATTATGGCGATATCTTGATGAAATCTTTCGCCGTGTTCATCACTAACGTCTCCAAGGTTACCTGGGAAAAATTCAATATGAGAGTGGAAAAAATGCAATTTCAAGGACATCCTTGCTCCCAATGCATGATAATTCTGAAGCATGGTTGTTACGATTTATTTGTAGTTGTCAGCACGATAGTTTCCAAGAAAATTCTTTGACACATTGACAAATGATTCCCATGCTTTTTTCTCCAGTGGGTTCAATGTTTTGGTGAATTCGCTATCATTAACTAGTATACGAATTTGTGGTCCATTCAAGACACCTGCTTTCAACTTGGCTTCGAAAACCACAC
>NW_024721125.1:0-7164 GCF_018991925.1 Homarus americanus | reverse complement strand
CCCTAATCGAGTAGAGCAAATTCCCCTCATCGAGTATAACAAAGGCCCCTCATCGAGTGTAACAAAGTCCCATGATCGAGTATAACAAAGTCCCTTCATCGAATATAACAAAGTCCCCTGATCGAGTATAACAAAGTTCCTGATCGAGTATAACATAGTCCCCTGGTCGAGTATAACAAAGGCCCCTAATCGAATATAACAAAGGCACCTGAACGAGTATAACAAAGTCCCTTGATCGAGTATAACAAAGGCCTCTGATCGAGTTTAACAAAGTCCCCTGATCGAGTATAACAAAGTCCCCTCACCGAGTATAACAAAGTCCCCTGATCTAGTATAACAAAGTCCCCTGATCGAGTATAACAAAGTCCCATGATCGTGTATAACAAAGTCCCCTCATCGAATATAACAAAGTCCCCTGATCATGTATAAGAAAGTCCCCTGATCGAGTAGAACAAAGTCCCCTCATCGAGTATAACAAAGGCCCCTCATCGAGTATAACAAAGTCCCATGATCGAGTATAACAAAGTCCCCTCATCGAATATAACAAAGTTCCCTGATCGAGTATAACAAAGTCCCCTGATCGAGTATAACAGAGTCCCCTCAACGAGTATAACAAAGGCCCCTCATCGAATATAACAAAGTCCCCTCATCGAGTATAACAAAGTCCCCTGATCGAGAATAAGAAAGTCCCCTGATTGAGTATAAGAAAGGCCCCTGATCGACTTTAACAAAAGCCCTTGATCGAGTATAACAAAGTCCCCTGGTCGAGTATAACAAAGGCCCCTGATCGAATATAACAAAGGCGCCTGAACGAGTATAACAAAGGCCTTGATCGAGTATAACAAAGTTCCCTTATCGAGTATAAGAAAGCCCCTGGATCGAATACAATAAACTCCCGCTTATCGAGAATAACAAAGTCCCCTGATCGAGTATAACAAAGTCCCCTGATCGGGTAAATTAAAGGCCCCTGATCGAGTATAACAAAGGCCCTTGATCGAGCATAACAAACTCCCATGGTCGAGTATAACAAAGTCCCCTCATCGAATATAACAAAGTCCCCTGATCGAGTATAACAAAGCCTCCTCATAGAGTTTAACAAAGTCCTCTAATCGAGAATAACAAAGGCCCCTGATCGAGTATAACAAAGGCCCCTTTTCGAGTATAACAAGGGCCCCTGATCGAGTATAACAAAGTCTCCTCATCGAGTTTAACAAAGTCCTCTAATCGAGAATAACAAAGGCCTTTGATCAAGTTTAACAAAGGCCCCTGTTCGAGTATAACAAAGGCCTCTAAAAGAGTATAACAGAGGCCACTTTTCGAGTATAACAAAGTCCCCTAATCGAATATTACAGAGGCCCCTGATCTAGGATAACAGAGTCCCCTCATCGAGTATAACAAAGGCCACTCATCGAGTATAACAAAGTCCCATGATCCAGAATAACAATGTCCTCTTATCGAATATAACAAAGTCCCCTGATCGAGTACAACAAAGTCCCCTGATCGAGTATAACAAAGGCACCTAATCGAGTATGACAAAGTCCCCTGATCGAGTATAACAGAGTCCCCTGGTCGAGTATTACAGACTGCCCTAATCGAGTGTAACAAAGTCCCCTGATCGAGTATAACAAAGTCCTCTGATCGAGTATAACAAAGGCTCTGATCGAGTTTAACAAAGGCCCCTAATCGAGTATAACAAAGTCCCCTGGTTGAGGATAACAAAGGCCCCTGATCGAGTTTAACAAAGGCCTCTGATCGAGTATAAAAAAGTCCCCTAGTCGAGTATAACAAAGTCCCCTGATCAAGTATAACAAATTCGCCTGATAGAGTATAACAAAGCCACCTCATCGAATATAACAAAGTTCCCTGATCGAGTATAACAAAATCCTGAACGAGTATAAGAAAGTCCTTATCGAGTATAACAAAGGCCCCTCATCGAGTTTAACAAAGGCCCCTCATCGAGTATAACAAAGTCCCCTGATAAAGTATTACAAAGTCCCCTGAACGAGTATAACAAAGTCCTATGATCGAGAATAGCAAAGTCCGCTGAGCGAGTATAACAAAGTCCCCTGATCGAGTATAACGAAGGTCCCTCATCGAGTATAACAAAGGCCCCTAATGGAGTTAAACAAAGGCCCTGATCGAGTATAACAAAGTCCCCTGGTCGAGTATATCAAGCTCCCCTGGTCGAGTATAACAAAGTCCCCTGATCGAGTATAACAAAGTCCTCTGATCGAGTATAACAAAGTCCCTTGAACGAATATAACAAAGTCCCCTGGTCGAGTATAACAAAGTCCCTGATCGAGTATAACAAAGTCCCCTTATCGAGTATAACAATCTCCCCTGGTCGAGTATAACAAAGTCCCCTGATCGAGTATAACAAAGTTCCCTGATCGAATATAACAAAGTCCCCTGAACGATTATAACAAAGGCCCCTGATCGAGTATAACAAAGTTCCCTAATCGAGTATAATAAAGCCCCCTAATCGAGTATAACAAAGTCCCCTCACCGAGTATAACAAAGTTCCCTGATCGAGCATAACAAAGGCCGCTGGTCGAGTATAACAAACTCCCCTCGTCGAGTATAACAAAGAAACCTGGTCGAGTATAACAAACTCCCCTCGTCGAGTATAACAAAGAACCCTGGTCGAGTATAACAAAGTCCCCTGATCGAGTATAACAAAGGCCACTGATCGAGTATAACAAAGGCCCCTCTTCGAGTATACCAAAGTCCCCTAATCGAGTATAACAAAGTCCGCTGATCGAGTATAACAAAGTCCCTTGATAGAGTATAACAAAGTCCCCTGATCGAGTATAAAAAATGCCCCTGATCCAGTTTAACAAAGGCCCCTTATCGAGTATAACAAAGTCCCCTGGTCGAGTATAACAAACTCTCCTGGTCGAGTATAACAAAGTCCCCTGATCGAGTATAACAAAGTTCCCTTATCGAGTATAACAAACTCCCCTGGTCGAGTATAACAAAGTCCCATGATCGAGTATAACAAAGTTCCCTGATCGAGTATAACAAAATCCCCTTGTCCAGTATAACAAAGTCCCCTGATCGAGTATAACAAAGCCCCTCATAGAATATAAATAATGTCCCCTGATCGAGTATAGCAAAGTCCCCTGATCGGGTATAACAAAGGCCCTGATCGAGTATAACAAAGTCCGCTGGATCGAGTATAACAAAGTCCTTGGTCGAGCATAACAAACTCCCCGGTCGAGAATAACAAAGTCTCCTGATCGAGTATAACAAATTCCCTGATCGATTATAACAAAGTCCTTGAACGATTATAAAGAAAGGCCCCTGATCGAGTATAACAAAGTTCCCTGATCGAGTATAACAAAGCACCCTGATCGAGTATAACAAAGTCCCCTGATAGAGTATAACAAAGTTCCCTGATCGAGTATAACAAAGGCCCCTGATCGAGTTTAACAAAGGCCCCTAATCGAGTATAACAAAGGCCCCTCATCGAGTTTACCAAAGGCCCTCATCGAGTATAACAAAGTCCACTGGTCGAGAATAACACACTCCCCTGGTTGAGTATAACAAAGAACCCTCGTCGAGTATAACAAAGTCCCCTGATCGAGTATAACAAAGGCCCCTGATCGAGTACAACAAAGGCCCCTCATCGAGTATGAAAAAGTCCCCTGATCGAGTAAAACAAAGTCCGCTGATCGAGTATAACAAAGTCCCATGATCGAGTATAACAAACTCTCCTGATCGAATGTAACAAAGGCCCCTGATCAAGTTTAACAAAGGCCCCTGATCGAGTATAACAAAGTCCCCTGATCCTAATATATCAAAGCCCACTGGACGAGTATAACAAGTCCCCAGATCGAGCATAATAATGTCCCCTGATCGAGTATAACAAAGTCCCCTGATCCTAATATAACAAAGCCCACTGGACGAGTATAACAAAGTCCCCAGATCGAGCATAATAAAGTCCCCTGGTCGAGTATAACAAAGTTTTATAATCGAGAATAACAAAGGCCCCTGGTCGAATATAACAAAGTCCTCTGATCGAGTATAACAAAGTCCCCTGATCGAGTATAACAAAGTCCCGTGATCAAGTATAACAATGTATCCTGATCGAGTATAACGAAGTCCCCTGATAGAGTATAACAAAGTCCCCTGATCGAGTATAACAAAGTCCCCTTATCGAGTATAACAATCTCCCCTGGTCGAGTATAACAAAGTCCCCTGATCGAGTATAACAAAGTCCCCTGATCGAGTATAACAAAGTCCCGTGATCAAGTATAACAATGTATCCTGATCGAGTATAACGAAGTCCCCTGATCGAGTATAACAAAGCCCCGTAATCGAGTATAACAAAGTCCCCTGATCGAATATAACAAAGTCCCCTCACCGAGTATAACAAAGTTCCCTGATCGAGTATAACAAAGTCCCCCCACCGAGTATAACAAAGTTCCCTGATCGGGTATAACAAAGTCCCCTGATCTTGTATAACAAAGGCCCCTGATCGAGTAAAAGAAAGGCCCCTCATCGAGTAAACAAAGTCCCCTCATCGAGAATAACAAAGCCCCCTAATCGAGTATAACAAAGTCCCCTCGTCGAGTATAACAAACTCCCCTGGTCGAGTTATAGCAAAGAACCCTGGTCAGGTATAACAAACTCCCCTGATCGAGTATAACAAAGGCCCTTGATCGAGTATAACAAAGGCCCCTCATCGAGTATAACAAAGTCCCCTGATCGAGTATAACAAAGTCCGCTGATCGAGTATAACAAAGTCCCCTGATCGAGTATAACAAAGTCCCCTGATCGAGTATAACAAAGTCCTCTGATCGAGTATAACAAAAACACCCCTGGTCGAGCATAACAAAGTCCCTTGGTCGAGTATAACAAAGTCCCCCTGATCGAGTAAAACAAAGTCCCCTGGTCGAGTATAACAAAGTCCCCTGATCGAGCATAACAAAGCCCCCCGCTCGAGTAAAACAAAGTCCCCTGATTGAGTATAACAAAGTCCTCTGATCGAGTATAACAAAGTCCCCTGATCGAGTATAACAAAGTCCGCCGATCGAGTATAACAAAGGCCCCTCATCGAGTATATCAAAGTCCCCGGATCGAGTATAACAAAGCCCCCTGATCAAATTGCATCAGCGCCCTGATCGAGTATAACAAAGTCCCCTGGTCGAGTATAACAAACTTTTCCTGGTCGAAAAGTCCCCTGATCGAGTATAACAAAGTCCCCTTATCGAGTATAACAATCTCCCCTGGTCGAGTATAACAAAGTCCCCTGATCGAGTATAACAAAGTTCCCTGATCGAATATAACAAAGTCCCCTGAACGATTATAACAAAGGCCCCTGATCGAGTATAACAAAGTTCCCTAATCGAGTATAATAAAGCCCCCTAATCGAGTATAACAAAGTCCCCTCACCGAGTATAACAAAGTTCCCTGATCGAGCATAACAAAGGCCGCTGGTCGAGTATAACAAACTCCCCTCGTCGAGTATAACAAAGAAACCTGGTCGAGTATAACAAACTCCCCTCGTCGAGTATAACAAAGAACCCTGGTCGAGTATAACAAAGTCCCCTGATCGAGTATAACAAAGGCCACTGATCGAGTATAACAAAGGCCCCTCTTCGAGTATACCAAAGTCCCCTAATCGAGTATAACAAAGTCCGCTGATCGAGTATAACAAAGTCCCTTGATAGAGTATAACAAAGTCCCCTGATCGAGTATAAAAAATGCCCCTGATCCAGTTTAACAAAGGCCCCTTATCGAGTATAACAAAGTCCCCTGGTCGAGTATAACAAACTCTCCTGGTCGAGTATAACAAAGTCCCCTGATCGAGTATAACAAAGTTCCCTTATCGAGTATAACAAACTCCCCTGGTCGAGTATAACAAAGTCCCATGATCGAGTATAACAAAGTTCCCTGATCGAGTATAACAAAATCCCCTTGTCCAGTATAACAAAGTCCCCTGATCGAGTATAACAAAGTTCCCTGATCGAGTATAACAAAGCCCCCTGATCGAGAATAACAAAGTACCCTGATCGAGTATAACGAAGTCCCCTGATAGAGTATAACAAAGGCCCCTGATCGAGGTTAACAAAGTCCCCTGATCGAGTTTAACAAAGGCCCCTGATCGAGTATAACAAAGTCCTTTGGTCGAGTATAACAAACTCCCCTGGTCGAGTATAACAAAGTCCCCTGGTCGAGTATAACAAAAGCCCCTCATCGAGTTTAAGAAAGGCCCCTCATAGAGTATAACAAAGTCCCCTGGTCGAGTATAACAAAGTCCCCTCACCGAGTATAACAAAGTTCCCTGATCGAGTATAACAAAGCCCCCCTCATAGAGTATAACAATGTCTCCTGATCGAGTATAGCAAAGTCCCCTGATCGGGTATAACAAAGGCCCCTGATCGAGTATAACAAAGTCCGCTGATCGAGTATAACAAAGTCCCCTGATCGAGTATAACAAAGGCCCATGATCGAGTTTAACAAAGACCCCTGATCGAGTATAACAAAGTCCTTTGGTCGAGTATAACAAACTCCCCTGGTCGAGTATAACAAATTCCCCTGATCGAGTATAAAAAAGTCCCCTGATCGTGTATAACAAAGTCCTTTGAACGATTATAACAAAGGCCCCTGATCGAGTATAACAAAGTTCCTGATCGAGTATAAGAAAGCACCCTGATCGAGTTTAACAAAGTCCCCTGATAGAGTATAACAAAGGCCCCTGATCGAATATAACAAAGGCCCCTCATCGAGTTTAACAAAGGCCCTCATCGAGTATAACAAAGTCCCCTGATCGATTATAACAAAGGCCCCTGATCGAGTATAACAAAGGCCCCTCATCGAGTAAAACAAAGTCCCTTGATCGATTAAAACAAAGTCCGCTGATCGAGTATAATAAAGTCCCCTGACCGAGTATAACAAACTTCCCTGATCGAATATAACAAAGGCCTCTCATCAAGTTTAACAAAGGCCCCTCATCGAGTATAACCAAGTCTCCTGGTCGAGTATAACAAAGTCCCCTGATCGAGTATAACAAAGTCCCCTGATCGAGTATAACAAAGTCCCCTGAACGATTATAACAAAGGCCCTTGATCGACTAAAACAAAGTTCCCTGATCGAGTATAACAAAGCTCCCTGATCGAGTATAACACAGTCCCCTGATAGAGTATAACAAAGTCCACA
>NW_024721124.1:0-16738 GCF_018991925.1 Homarus americanus | reverse complement strand
AACTAACGTTAAATAACGTTTAATTAAGGTTAAATGACGTTAAACTAACGTTAAATGGCATTAAACTAACGGTAAATGGCGTTAAACTAACGTTAAATGGCGTTTAATTTAGGTTAAATGGCGTTAAACTAACGTTAAATGGTGTTTAATTAAGGTTAAATGACGTTAAACTAATGTTAAATGGGGGTTAAACTAACGTTAAATGGCGTTAAACTAACGTTAAATGGCGTTTAATTAAGGTTAAATGACGTTAAACTAATGTTAAATGGCGTTAAACTAACGTTAAATGGCGTTAAACTAATGTTAAATGGCGTTAAACTAACGTTAAATGGCGTTTAATTAAGGTTAAAAAACGTTAAACTAACGTTAAATGGCGTTAAACTAACGTTAAATGCCGTTAAACTAACGCTAAATGCCGTTAAACTAACGTTAAATGGCGTTAAACTAACGTTAAACTGGCGTTAAACTAACGTTAAATGGCGTTAAACTAACGTTAAATGGCGTTAAACTAACGTTAAATGGCGTTAAACTAACGTTAAATGGCGTTAAACTAACATTAAATGGCGTTTAATTAAGGTTAAATAACGTTAAACTAACGTTAAATGACGTTAAACTAACGTTAAATGGCGTTAAACTAACGTTAAATGGCGTTAAATTAACGTTAAATGACGCTAAACTAACGTTAAATGGCGTTAAACTAACGTTAAATACCGTTAAATGACGTTTAACTAACGTTAAATGACGTTAAGCTAACGTTAAATGACGTTAAACTGACGTTAAATGGCGTTTAATTAAGGTTAAATGGCGTTAAACTAACGTTAAAACCGTTAAATTAACGTTAAATGACGTTTAACTAACGTGAAATGGCGTTAAGCTAACGTTAAATGGCGTTAAACTGACGTTAAATGGCGTTTAATTAAGGTTAAATGACGTTAAACTAACATTCAATGGCATTAAACTAACGGTAAATGGCGTTAAACTAACGTTAAATGGCGTTTAATTTAGGTTAAATGACGTTAAACTAACGTTAAATGGCGTTTAATTAAGGTTAAATGACGTTAAACTAACGTAAAATGGCGTTAAACTAACGTTAAATGGCGTTAAACTAACGTTAAATGGCGTTAAACTAATGTTAAATGGCGTTAAACTAACGTTAAATGGCGTTAAACTAACGTAAAATGGCGTTAAACTAACGTTATATGGCGTTAAACTAACGTTATATGGCGTTTAATTAACGTTAAATGAAGTTAAACTAACGTTAAATAGCGTTAAATTAACTTTAAATGACGTTTAACTAACGTAAAATAGCGTTAAACTGATGTTAAATGGCGTTTAATTAAGGTTAAATGACGTTAAACTAACATTAAATGGCATTAAACTAACGGTAAATGGCGTTAAACTAACGTTAAATGGCGTTAAACTAACGTTAAATGGCGTTAAACTAACGTTAAATGGCGTTTAATTAAGGTTAAATGACGTTAAACTATTGTTAAATGGCGTTAACCTAACGTTAAATGGCGTTAAACTAACGTTAAATGGCGTTAAACTAACATTAGATGACGTTAAACTAACATTAGATGACGTTAAACTAACGTTAAATGTCGTTAAACTAACGTTAATTGACGTTAAGCTAACGGTAAATGGCGTTAAACTAACGTTAAATGGCGTTAAACTAACGTTAAATGGTGTTTAATTAAGGTTAAATGGCGTTAAACTAACGTTAAATGGCGTTTAATTAAGGTTAAATAACGTTAAACTAATGATAAATGGCGTTAAACTAAGGTTAAATGGCGTTAAACTAACGTTAAATGGCGTTAAACTAACGTTAAATGGCGTTTAATTAAGGTTAAATGACGTTAAACTAACGTTAAATGGCGTTAAACTAACGTTAAATGGCCTTAAACTAACGTTAAATGGCGTTAAACTAACGTTATATGGCGTTAAACTAACGTTATATGGCGTTTAATTAACGTTAAATGAAGTTAAACTAACGTTAAATGAAGTTAAACTAACGTTAAATAGCGTTAAATTAACTTTAAATGACGTTTAACTAACGTAAAATGGCGTTATACTAACGTTAAATGACGTTAAACTAACGTTAGATGACGTTAAACGAACATTAGATGACGTTAAACTAACGTAAAATGTCGTTAAACTAACGTTAATTGATTTTAAGCTAACGTTAAATGACGTTAAACTAACGTTAAATGGCGTTAAAGTAACGTTAAATGGCGTTAAACTAACGTTAAATACCGTTAAATTAACGTTAAATGACGTTTAACTAACGTTAAATGACGTTAAGCTAACGTTAAATGGCGTTAAACTGACGTTAAATGGCATTTAATTAAGGTTAAATGACGTTAAATGGCATTAAACTAACGGTAAACGGCGTTAAACTAACGTTAAATGGCGTTTAATTAAGGTTAAATGGCGTTAAACTTACTTTAAATGGCGTTTAATTAAGGTTAAATGACGTTAAACTAATGTTAAATGGCGTTAAACTAACGTTAAATGGCGTTAAACTAACGTTAAATGGCGTTAAACTAACGTTAAATGGCGTTAAACTAACGTTAAATGGCGTTTAATTAACGTTAAATGAAGTTAACCAACGTTAAATGAAGTTAAACTAATGTTAACAGCGTTAATTAACGTTAAATGACGTTTAACTAACGTTAAATGGCGTTAAACTATGTTAAATGGCGTTAAACTAACGTTAAATGGCGTTAAACTAACGTTAAATATGCTAAACTAACGTTGCAATGACGTTTAATTAAGGTTAACGACGTTAAACTAACGTTAAATGAAGTTAAAACTAACGTTAAATGGAGTTAAACTAATGTTGAAAGTGGTGTTTAATTTACGTTAAATGAAGTTAAATGAAGTTAAACTAACGTTAAATAGCGTTAAATTAACTTTTAAATGACGTTTAACTAACGTAAAATGGCGTTAAACTAACGTTAAATGACGTTAAACTAACGTTAGATGACGTTAAACTAACGTTAAATGTCGTTAAACTAACGTTAATTGATTTTAAGCTAACGTTAAATGGCGTTTAATTAAGGTTAAATGACGTTAAACTAACGTTAAATGGCGTTAAAGTAACGTTAAATGGCGTTAAAGTAACGTTAAATGGCATTAAAGTAACGTTAAATACCGTTAAATTAACGTTAAATGACGTTTAACTAACGTTAAATGGCGTTAAGCTAACGTTAAATGGCGTTAAACTGACGTTAAATGGCGTTTAATTAAGGTTAAATGACGTTAAACTAACGTTAAATGGCATTAAACTAACGGTAAATGGCGTTAAACTAACGTTAAATGGCGTTTAATTAAGGTTAAATGGCGTTAAACAAACGTTAAATGGCGTTTAATTAAGGTTAAATGACGTTAAACTAATGTTAAATGGGGGTTAAACTAACGTTAAATGGCGTTAAACTAACGTTAAATGGCGTTTAATTAAGGTTAAATGACGTTAAACTAACGTTAAATGGCGTTAAATTAACTTTAAATGACGTTTAACTAACGTTAAATGGCGTTAAACTAAACTTAAATGGCGTTTAATTAAGGTTAAATGACGTTAAACTAACGTTAAAAGGCGTTAAACTAACGTTAAATGGCGTTAAACTAACGTTAAATGACGTTAAACTAACATTAAATGACGTTTAAACAACGTTAAATGGCGTTAAACTAACGTTAAATGACGTTTAATTAACGTTAAATGGCGTTAAACTAACGTTAAATGGCGTTTAATTAAGGTTAAATGACGTTAAACTAACGTTAAATGGCGTTTAATTAAGGTTAAATGGCGTTAAACTAACGTTAAATGACGTTAAACTAACATAAAATGACGTTTAACTAACGTTAAATGGCGTTAAACTAACGTTAAATGGCGTTTAATTAACGTTAAATGAAGTTAAACTAACGTTAAATGAAGTTAAACTAACGTTAAATATCGTTAAATTAACGTTAAATGACGTTTAACTGACCTTAAATGGCGTTAAACTAAAGTTAAATGGCGTTTAATTAAGGTTAAATGACGATAAACTAACGTTAAATGGCATTAAACTAACGTTAAATGGCGTTAAACTAACGTTAAATGGCGTTTAATTAAGGTTAAATGGCGTTAAACTAACGTTAAATGGCGTTTAATTAAGGTTAAATGACGTTTAACTAACGTTAAATGGCGTTAAACTAACGTTAGATGGCGTTTAATTAAGGTTAAATGACGTTGAACTAACGTTAAATGGCGTTAAACTAACGTTAAATGGCGTTAAACTAACATTAAATGACGTTTAACTAACGCTAAATGGCGTTAAACTAACGTTAAATGGCGTTTAATTAACGTTAAATGAAGTTAAACTAACGTTAAATGAAGTTAAACTAACGTTTAATATCGTTAAATTAACGTTAAATGACGTTTAACTAACGTTAAATGGCGTTAAACTAAAGTTAAATGGCGTTTAATTAAGGTTAAATGACGTTAAACTAACGTTAAATGGCGTTAAACTAACGTTAAAGTGGCGTTAAACTAAATGCTAAATGGCGTTTAATGAAGGTTAATGAAGCGTTAAACTAACGTTAAAATGGCGTTTAACTAAGGTTAAAACATCGCTTAACTAATGTTAAATGGCGTTAAACTAACGTTAAATGGCGTTTAATTAAGGTTAAATAACGTTAAACTAACGTTAAATGGCGTTAAACTAACGGTAAATAGCGTTAAACTAACGTTAAATGACGTTAAACTAACGTTAAATGAATGTTAAATGGCGTTAAACTATCGTTAAATGGCGTTTAACTAAGGTTAAATGACGTTAAACTAATGTTAAATGGCGTTAAACTAACGTTAAATGGCGTTAAACTAATGTTAAATGGCGTTAAACTAACGTTAA
Source organism: Homarus americanus (assembly GCF_018991925.1). Taxonomy (NCBI): domain Eukaryota; kingdom Metazoa; phylum Arthropoda; class Malacostraca; order Decapoda; family Nephropidae; genus Homarus; species Homarus americanus. Next base: position 11,849 of record NW_024721124.1, on the reverse strand, counting down.
ATGAAGTTGGAAACTAACGTTAAAATGGAAGTTAAACTAACGTTGGCCTAAGTGGCAATTAACTTTTACATTGACGTGTTTAACTAACGTTAAATGGCGTTAAACCAAAGTTAAATGGCGTTTTGCACTAAGGTTAAATGACGTTAAACTAACGTTAAATGGCGTTAAACTAACGTTAAATGGCGGTAAACTAACGTTAAATGGCGTTTAATTAAGGTTAAATGGCGTTAAACTAACGTTAAATGGCGTTAAACTAACGATAAATGGCGTTTAATTAAGGTTAATTGACGTTAAACTAACGTTAAATGGCGTTAAACTAACGTTAAATGACGTTAAACTAACATTAAATGACGTTTAACTAACGTTATATGGCGTTAAACTAACGTTAAATGGCGTTTAATTAACGTTAAATGAAGTTAAACTAACGTTAAATGAAGTTAAACTAACGTTAAATATCGTTAAATTAACGTTAAATGACGTTTAACTAACGTTAAATGGCATTAAACTAAAGTTAAATGGCGTTTAATTAAGGTTAAATGACGTTAAACTAACGTTAAATTGCGTTTAATTAAGGTTAAATGGCGTTAAACTAACATTAAATGGCGTTTAATTAAGGTTAAATGACGTTTAACTAACGTTAAATGGCGTTAAACTAACGTTAAATGGCGTTTAATTAAGGTTAAATGACGTTGAACTAACGTTAAATGGCGTCAAACTAACGTTAAATGACGTTAAACTAACATTAAATGACGTTTAACTAACGTTAATTGGCGTTAAACTAACGTTAAATGGCGTTAAACTAACGTTAAATGGCGCTAAACTAACGTTAAATAGCGTTTAATTAACGTTAAATGAAGTTAAACTAACGTTAAATGAAGTTAACCTAACGTTAAATATCGTTAAATTAACGTTAAATGACGTTTATCTAAAGTTAAATGGCGTTAAACTAAAGTTAAATGGCGTTTAATTAAGGTTAAATGACGTTAAACTAACGTTAAATGGCGTTAAACTAACGTTAAATGGCGTTAAACTAATGTTAATGGCGTTAAACTAACGTTAATGGCGTTAAACTAACGTTAAATGGCGTTAAACCAACGTTAAATGGCGTTTAATTAACGTTAAATGACGTTAAACTAACGTTAAATGGCAGTAAACTAAGGTTAAATGGCATTAAACTAACGGTAAATGGCGTTAAACTAACGATAAATGGCGTTTAATTAATGTTAAATGACGTTAAACTAACGTTAAATGGCGTTAAACTAACGTTAAATGGCATTAAACTAACGATAAATGGCGTTTAATTAACGTTAAATGAAAAGCGAATTATGTTAAATGGCAATAAACTAACGTTAAATGGCGTTAAATTAACGTTAAATGGCGTTAAACTAACGTTAAATGGCGTTAAACTAACGTTAAATGGCGTTAAACTAAGGGTAAATGGCGTTTAATTAACGTTAAATGAAGTTAAACTAACGTTAAATGAAGTTAAACTAACGTTAAATAGCGTTAAATTAACTTTTAATGACGTTTAACTAACGTTAAATGGCGTTAAACTAAAGTTAAATGGCGTTTAATTAAGGTTAAATGACGTTAAACTAACGTTAAATGGCGTTAAACTAACGTTAAATGGCGTTAAACTAACGTTAAATGGCGTTTAATTAAGGTTAAATGGCGTTAAACTAACGTTAAATGGCGTTTAATTCAGGTTAAATGACGTTAACCTAATGTTAAATGGAGTTAAACTAACGTTAAATGGCGTTAAACTAACGTTAAATGGCGTTTAATTAAGGTTAAATGACGTTAAACTAACGTTAAATGGCGTTAAACTAACGTAAAATGGCGTTAAACTAAAGTTAAATGATGTTTAACTAACGTTAAATGGCGTTAAACTAACGTTAAATGGCGTTTAATTAAGGTTAAATGACGTTAAACTAACGTTAAATGGCGTTAAACTAACGTTAAATGGCGTTAAACTAACGTTAAATGATGTTAAACTAACATTAAATGACGTTTAACTAACGTTAAATGGCGTTAAACTAACGTTAAATGGCGTTTAATTAACGTTAAATGAAGTTAAACTAACGTTAAATGAAGTTAAACTAACGTTAAATATCGTTAAATTAACGTTAAATGACGTTTAACTAACGTTAAATGGCGTTAAACTTACGTTAAATGGCGTTTAATTAAGGTTAAATGACGTTAAACTAACGTTAAATGGCGTTAAAGTAACGTTAAATGGCGTTAAACTAACGTTAAATGGCGTTTAATTAAGGTTAAATGGCGTTAAACTAAGGTTAAATGGCGTTTAATTAAGGTTAAATGACGTTTAACTAACGTTAAATGGCGTTAAACTAACGTTAAATGGCGTTTAATTAAGGTTAAATGACGTTGAACTAAAGTTAAATGGCGTTAAACTAACGTTAAATGGCGTTAAACCAACGTTAAATGGCGTTTAATTAACGTTAAATGAAGTTAAACAAACGTTAAATGAAGTTAAACTAACGTTAAATAGCGTTAAATTAACGTTAAATGACGTTTAACTAACGTTAAATGGCGTTAAACTAACGTAAAATGGCGTTAAACTAACGTTAAATGGCGTTTAATTAAGGTTGAATGACTTTAAACTAACGTTAAATGGCGTTAAACTAACGTTAAATGTCGTTAAACTAATGTTAAATGGCGTTAAATTAACGTTAAATGAAGTTAAACTAACGTTAAATGGCGTAAAACTAACGTTAAATAGCGTTAAATTCACGTTAAATGACGTTTAATTAAGGTTAAATAACGTTAAACTAACGTTAAATGGCGTTTAATTCGTATATTAAATGACAACCAACGTTAACGCGGCGTTGCTAAACCAACGTTAGTTAGCATAATTAGTGTTAAAATGACGTTAAACTAACGTTAAATGGCGTTAAAACTAACGTAAAATAGCGTTAAACTAACGTTAAATGGCGTTAAACTAACGTAAAGAAAGCGTTAAACCAACGCGTTAAATGGCGTTAAAACTAACGTTAAATGGCGTTTAATTAAGGTTAAATAAAGTTAAACTAACGTTAAATGGCGTTAAACTAACGTTAAATGGTGTTAAACTAACGTTAAATGGCGTTTAATTAAGGTTAAATGGCGTTTAATTCAGGTTAAATGACGTTAAACTAACGTTAAATGGCGTTAAACTAACGTTAAATGGCGTTAAACTAACGTTAAATGGTGTTAAACTAACGTTAAATGGCGTTAAACTAACGCTAAATGGCGTTAAACTAACGTTAAATGGCGTTAAACTAACGTTAAACGACGTTAAACTAATGTTAAATGGCGTTAAACTAACGTTAAATGGCGTTAAACTAACGTTAAATGGCGTTAAACTAACGTTAAAATGGCGCGTCCAACGTGAAAATGGCGTTAAACTAATATGAAATGCGTTAAACTAACGTTAAATGGCGATAAACTAACGTTAAATGGCGTTTAATTAAGGTTAAATGGCGTTAAACTAACATTAAATGGCGCTAAACTAACGTTAAATGACGTTAACCTAACGTTAAATGACGTTTAACTAACGTTAAATGGCGTTAAACTAACGTTAAATGGCGTTAAACTAACGTAAAATGACGTTAAACTAACGTTAAATGGCGTTAAACTAACATTAAATGGCGTTAAACTAACGTTAAATGGCGTTAAACTAACGTTAAATGGCGTTAAACTAACGTTATATGACGATAAACTAACGTTAAATGACGTTTAATTAAGGTTAAAATGACGTTAAACCAATGTTAAAATGGCGTTAAACGTTAAATGGCGTTAAACCAACGTTAAATGGCGTTAAACTAACGCAAATGGCGTTAAACTAACGTTAAATGGCGTTAAACTAACGCTAAATGGCGTTAAACTAACGTTAAATGGCGTTTAATTAAGGTTAAATGACGTTAAACTAATGTTAAATGGAGTTAAACCAACGTTAAATGGCGTTAAACTAACGTTAAATGGCGTTTAATTAAGGTTAAATGACGTTAAACTAACGTTAAATGGCGTTAAACTAACGTAAAATGGCGTTAAACTAAAGTTAAATGACGTTTAACTAACGTTAAATGGCGTTAAAACCAAAGTTAAAACGGCGTTTAACTAAAGCTGAAGCGACGTTAAACTAACGTTAAATGGCGTTAAACTAACGTTAAATGGCGTTAAACCAACGTTAAATGCGCTTAACGTTAAATGGCGTTAAACTAACGTTAAATGGCTTTTAATTAAGGTTAAATAAAGTTAAACTAACGTTAAATGGCGTTAAACTAACGTTAAATGGCGTTAAACTAATGTTAAATGGCGTTTTATTAAGGTTAAATGACGTTAAACTAATGTTAAATGGCGTTAAACTAACGTTAAATGGCGTTAAACTAACGTTAAGTGGCGTTAAACTAACGCTAAATGGCGTTAAACTAACGTTAAATGGCGTTAAACTAACGTTAAAATGACGCAAACAAAACATTAACAGATGTTTAACTAACGTTAAATGGCGTTAAACTAACGTTAATGGCGCAAACCAACGTTAAAATGGCGTAATGTTAACGACGTTCAACGATAAATGGTGTTAAACTATCGTTAAATATTAAACTAACGTTAAATGGCGTTAAACTAACGTTAAATGGCGTTAAACCAACGTTAAATGGCGTTAAACTAACGTTAAATGCCGTTAAACTAACGTTAAATAGCGTTTAATTAAGGTTAAATATCGTTAAACTAATGTTAAATGGCGTTAAACTAACGTTAAATGGCGTTTAATTAAAGTTAAATGACGTTAAACTAATGTTAAATGGCGTTAAACTAACGTTAAATGGCGTTAAACTAATGTTAAATGGCGCTAAACTAACGTTAAATGGCTTTAATTAAGGTTAAATAACGTTAAACAGCGTAAAAATTGTTGTTAAATGACGTTAAATTCAATTCAATGGCGCTAAACTAACGTTAAAATGGCGTTAAACTAACGTTAAATGGGCGTTAAACCAACGCGAAATTAAAATTTAATTAACGTTAAATGAAGTTAAACTAGCGTTAACTGGCGTTAAACTAACGTTAAATGGCATTAAACTAACGTTAAATGGCGTTAAACTAACGTTAAATGGCGTTAAACTAATGTTAAATGGCGTTAAACTAACGTTAAATGGCGTTAAACTAACGTAAAATGGCGTTAAACTAACGTTAAATGGCGTTAAACTAACGTTAAATGGCGTTAAACTAACGTTAAATGGCGTTAAACTAACATTAAATGGCATTAAAATAAGGTTAAATAACGTTAAACTAACGTTAAATGACGTTAAACTAACGTTAAATGGCGTTAAACTAACGGTAAATGGCGTTAAATTAACGTTAAATGACGTTAAACTAACGTTAAATGGCGTTAAACTAACGTTAAATACCGTTAAATGACGTTTAACTAACGTTAAATGACGTTAAGCGAACGTTAAATGACGTTAAACTGACGTTAAATGGCGTTTAATTAAGGTTAAATGGCGTTAAACTAACGTTAAAACCGTTAAATTAACGTTAAATGACGTTTAACTAACGTTAAATGGCGTTAAGCTAACGTTAAATGGCGTTAAACTGACGTTAAATGGCGTTTAATTAAGGTTAAATGACGTTAAACTAACATTAAATGGCATTAAACTAACGGTAAATGGCGTCAAACTAACGTTAAATGGCGTTAAACTAACGTTAAATGGCGTTTAATTAAGGTTAAATGACGTTAAACTAACGTTAAATGGCGTTTAATTAAGGTTAAATGACGTTAAACTATTGTTAAATGGCGTTAACCTAACGTTAAATGACGTTTAACTAACGTAAAATGGCGTTATACTAACGTTAAATGACGTTAAACTAACGTTAGATGACGTTAAACTAACATTAGATGACGTTAAACTAACAATAAATGTGGTTAAACTAACGTTAATTGATTTTAAGCTAACATTAAATGACGTTAAACTAACGTTAAATGGCGTTTAATTAAGGTTAAATGACGTTAAACTAACGTTAAATGGCGTTAAAGTAACGTTAAATGGCGTTAAATACCGTTAAATTAACGTTAAATGACGTTTAACTAACGTTAAATGGCGTTAAGCTAACGTTAAATGGCGTTAAACTGACGTTAAATGGCGTTTAATTAAGGTTAAATGACGTTAAACTAACGTTAAATGGCATTAAACTAACGGTAAACGGCGTTAAACTAACGTTAAATGGCGTTTAATTAAGGTTAAATGGCGTTAAACTTACGTTAAATGGCGTTTAATTAAGGTTAAATGACGTTAAACTAATGTTAAATGGCGTTAAACTAACGTTAAATGGCGTTAACTAACGTTAAATGGCGTTTAATTAAGGTTAATTGACGTTTAACTAGCGTAAAATGGCGTTAAAATAACGTAAAATGGCGTTAAACTAACGTAAAATGGCGTTAAACTAACGTTAAATGACGTTAAACTAACGTTAAATGGCGTTAAACTAACGTTAAATGGCGTTAAACTAACGTTAAATGGCGTTTAATTAAGGTTAAATAAAGTTAAACTAACGTTAAAGGGCGTTAAACTAACATTAAATAGCGTTAAACTAACGTTAAATGGCGTTAAACTAACGTTAAATGGCGTTAAACTAACGTTAAATGACGTTAAACTAACGTTAAATGGCGTTTAATTAAGGTTAAATGACGTTAAACTAACGTTAAATGACGATAAACTAACGATAAATGACGTTAAACTAACGTTAAATGGCGTTACACTAACGTTAAATGGCGTTAAACTAACATTAAATGGCGTTAAACTAACGTTAAATGGCGTTAAACTAACGTTAAATGGCGTTAAACTAACGTTAAATGGTGTTTAATTAAGGTTAAATGGCGTTAAACTAACGTTAAATGGCGTTTAATTAAGGTTAAATGACGTTTAACTAACGTTAAATGGCGTTAAACTAACGATTAATGGCGTTTAATTAAGGTTAAATGACGTTAAACTAACGTTAAATGGCGTTAAACTAACGTTAAATGGCGTTAAACTAACGTTAAATCACGTTAAACTAACATTAAATGACGTTTAACTAACGTTAAATGGCGTTAAACTAACGTTAAATGGCGTTAAACTAACGTTAAATGGCGTTCAGCTAACGTTAAATGGCGTTAAAACAAACGTTAAATGGCGTTTAATTAACGTTAAATGAAGTTAAACTAACGTTAAATGAAGTTAAACTAACGTTAAATAGCGTTAAATTAACTTTAAATGACGTTTAACTAACGTTAAATGGAGTTAAACTAAAGTTAAATGGCGTTTAATTAAGGTTAAATTACGTTAAACTAACATTAAATGGCGTTAAACTAACGTTAAATGGCGTTAAACTAACGTTAAATGGCGTTTAATTAAGGTTAAATGGCGTTAAACTAACGTTAAATGGCGTTTAATTATGGTTAAATGACGTTTAACTAACGTTAAATGGCGTTAAACTAACGATAAATGGCGATTAATTAAGGTTAAATGACGTTAAACTAACGTTAAATGGCGTTAAACTAACGTTAAATGGCGTTAAACTAACGTTAAATGATGTTAAACTAACATTAAATGATGTTTAACTAACGTTAAATGGCGTTAAATTAACGTTAAATGGCATTTAATTAACGTTAAATGAAGTTAAACTAACGTTAAATGCAGTTAAACTAACGTTAAATATCGTTAAATTAACGTTAAATGACGTTTAACTAACGTTAAATGGCGTTAAACTAAAGTTAAATGGCGTTTAATTAAGGTTAAATGACGTTAAATGGCGTTAAAACACCGTTAAATGGCGTTAAACTAACGTTAAATGGCGTTTAATTAAGGTTAAATGGCGTTAAACTAACGTTAAATGGCGTTTAATTAAGGTTAAATGACGTTTAACTAACGTTAAATGGCGTTTAATTAAGGTTAAATGACGTTGAACTAACGTTAAATGGCGTTAAACTAACGTTAAATGGCGTTAAACTAACGTTAAATGGCGTTAAAATAACATTAAATGACGTTAAACTAACATTAAATGACGTTTAACTAACGTTAAATGGCGTTAAACTAACGTTAAATGGCGTTTAATTAAGGCTAAATGACATTAAACTAACGTTAAATGGCGTTAAACTAACGTTAAATGGCGTTAAACTAACGTTAAATGGCGTTAAACTAACGTTAAATGGCGTTTAATTAAGGTTAAATAAAGTTAAACTGACGTTAAATGGCGTTAAACTAACGTTAAATGGTGTTAAACTAACTTTAAATGGCGTTTAATTAAGGTTAAATGGCGTTTAATTCAGGTTAAATGACGTTAAACTAACGTTAAATGGCGTTAAACTAACGTTAAATGGTGTTAAACTAACGTTAAATGGCGTTAAACTAACGCTAAATGGCGTTAAACTAACGATAAATGGCGTTAAACTAACGTTAAATGGAGTTAAACTAACGTTAAACGACGTTAAACTAATGTTAAATGGCGTTAAACTAACGTTAAATGGCGTTAAAGCAACGTTAAATGGCATTTAAACTAACGTTAATGGCGTTAAACTAACGTTAATGGCGTTAAACTAACGTTAAATGGCGTTAACTAACGTTAAATAGCGTTAAACTAACGTTAAATAGCGTTAAACTAACGTCGTAAGCTTTTAATTAGGTTAAATGGCGTTAAGCCCAACGTTAAATGGCGTTAAACTAACGTTAAATAGCGTTAAACTAACGTTAAATGGCGTTTAATTAAGAGTTAAATGACGTTAAACTAATGTTAAATGGCGTTAGAAGCTAACGTTAAATGGCGTTAAACTAACGTTAAATAGCGTTAAACTAACGCTAAATAGCGTTAAACTAACGTTAAATATAGCGTTTAATTAGGTTAAATGACGTTAAACTAATGTTAATTGGCGTTAAACTAACGTTAAATGGCGTTAAACTAACGCTAAATGGCGTTAAACTAACGTTAAATGGCGTTAAACTAACGTTAAATGGCGTGTAATTAAGGTTAAATGACGTTAAACTAACGTTAAATGGCGTTAAACTATCGTTAAATGGCGTTAAACTATCGTTAAATGGCGTTAAACTAACGTTAAATGGCGTGTAATTAAGGTTAAATGATGTTAAACTAACGTTAAATGGCGTTAAACTAACGTTAAATGGCGTTTAATTAAGGTTAAATGACGTTAAACTAACGTTAAATGGCGTTAAACTAACGTTAAATGGCGTTTAATTAAGGTTAAATAACGTTCAACTAACGTTAAATGGCGTTAAACTAACGTTAAATGGCGGTAAACTAACGTTAAATGGAATTAAATTAGCGTTAAATGACGTTAAACTAACGTTAAATGGCGTTAAACTAACTTTAAATACCGTTAAATTAACGTTAAATGACGTTTAACTAACGTTAAATGGCGTTAAGCTAACGTTAAACGGCGTTAAACTGACGTTAAATGGCGTTTAATTAAGGTTAAATGACGTTAAACTAACGTTAAATGGCATTAAACTAACGGTAAACGGCGTTAAACTAACGTTAAATGGCGTTTAATTAAGGTTAAATGGCGTTAAACTTACGTTAAATGGCGTTTAATTAAGGTTAAATGACGTTAAACTAATGTTAAATGGCGTTAAACTAACGTTAAATGGCGTTAACTAACGTTAAATGGCGTTTAATTAAGGTTAATTGACGTTTAACTAGCGTAAAATGGCGTTAAAATAACGTAAAATGGCGTTAAACTAACGTAAAATGGCGTTAAACTAACGTTAAATGACGTTAAACTAACGTTAAATGGCGTTAAACTAACGTTAAATGGCGTTAAACTAACGTTAAATGGCGTTTAATTAAGGTTAAATAAAGTTAAACTAACGTTAAATGGCGTTTAATTAAGGTTAAATAAAGTGAAGCTGACGTTAAATGGCGTTAAACTAACGTTAAATGGTGTTAAACTAACGTTAAATGGCGTTTAATTAAGGTTAAATTGCGTTTAATTAAGGTTAAATGACGTTAAACTAACGTTAAATGGCGTTAAACTAACGTTAAATGGTGTTAAATTAACGTTAACTGGCGTTAAACTAACGTTAAATGGCGTTAAACTAACGTTAAATGGCGTTAAACTAACGTTAAATGGCGTTTAATTAACGTTAAATGAAATTTAAACTAACGTTAAATGAAGTTAAACTAGTTAAATAGCGTTAAATTAGCGTTAAATGACGTTTAACTAACGTTAAATGGCGTTAAATATGGCGTTAAATGGCGTTAAACTAACGTTAAATAGCGTTTAATTAACGTTAAATGAAGTTAAACTACGTTAAATGGCGTTTAATTAAGGTTAAATGACGTTAAACTAACGTTAAATGGCGTTAAACTAACATTAAATGGCGTTTAATTAAGGTTAAATGACGTTAAACTAACGTCAAATGGCGTTAAACTAACGTTAAATGGCGTTAAACTAACGTTAAATGACGTTAAACTAACATTAAATGACGTTTAACTAACGTTAAATGGCGTTAAACTAACGTTAAATGGCGTTAAACTAACGTTAAACTAACGTTAAATGGCGTTAAACTAACGTTAAATGGCATTAAACTAACGTTAAATGGCGTTTAATTAACGTTAAATGAAGTTAAACTAACGTTAAATGAAGTTAAACTAACGTTAAATAGCGTTAAATTAACTTTAAATGACGTTTAACTAACGTTAAATGGCGTTAAACTAAAGTTAAATGGCGTTTAATTAAGGTTAAATGACGTTAAACTAACGTTAAATGGCGTTAAACTAACGTTAAATGGCGTTAAACTAACGTTAAATGGCGTTTAATTAAGGTTAAATGGCGTTAAACTAACGTTAAATGGCGTTTAATTAAGGTTAAATGACGTTTAACTAATGTTAAATGGCGTTAAACTAACGATAAATGGCGTTTAATTAAGGTTAAATGAAGTTAAACTAACGTTAAATGGCGTTAAACTAACGTTAAATGGCGTTAAACTAACGTTAAATGATGTTAAACTAACATTAAATGACGTTTAACTAACGTTAAATGGCGTTAAACTAACGTTAAATGGCGTTTAATTAACGTTAAATGAAGTTAAACTAACGTTAAATGAAGTTAAACTAACGTTAAATATCGTTAAATTAACGTTAAATGACGTTTAACTAACGTTAAATGGCGTTAAACTAAAGTTAAATGGCGTTTAATTAAGGTTAAATGACGTTAAACTAACGTTAAATGGCGTTAAACTAACGTTAAATGGCGTTTAATTAAGGTTAAATGGCGTTAATCTAAAGTTAAATGGCGTTTAATTAAGGTTAAATGACGTTTAACTAACGTTAAATGGCGTTTAATTAAGGTTAAATGACGTTGAACTAACGTTAACTGGCGTTAAACTAACGTTAACTGGCGTTAAACTAACATTAAATGACGTTAAACTAACATTAAATGACGTTTAACTAACGTTAAATGGCGTTTAATTAACGTTAAATGAAGTTAAACTAACGTTAAATGAAGTTAAACTAACGTTAAATTGCGTTAAATTAACGTTAAATGACGTTTAACTAACGTTAAATGGCGTTAAACTAAGTTAAATGGCGTTTAATTAAGGCTAAATGACGTTAAACTAACGTTAAATGGCGTTAAACTAACGTTAAATGGCATTAAACTAACGTTAAATGGCGTTTAATTAAGGTTAAATGGCGCTAAACTAAAGTTAAATGGCGTTTAATTAAGGTTAAATAAAGTTAAACTAACGTTAAATGGCGTTAAACTAACGTTAAATGGTGTTAAACTAACGTTAAATGGCGTTAAACTAACGCTAAATGGCGTTAAACTAACGTTAAATGGCGTTAAACTAACGTTAAAT
>NW_024721123.1:0-39778 GCF_018991925.1 Homarus americanus | reverse complement strand
TGCTAGCTAGGCTGAATAAATAGTACATAAATGGAGCACATACATAATATACATACATAATATATAATCCAGCATACATAATATACATACACCTCCCTCCCCCCTATACGCTCATAGCAAAGTCTTGAGCGGACCTTTTCTTTTGGATCCGTTCTGAGCGTCGAGGGACTTCATCACTAGGAAGGGTATGGGACTCAACGCTGGTGGCGGGGCCAGCAGAAGGCATTGTTATGGGGCGGAGGAAACGGCGGTTCCTCCACCACACACGACCACTGGGTAACCGCACCTGGTAGTCCCGTGACCTACCGAGACCCATGACTACGCCTACTTTGTCCCAACGTAGGGAGGTCGGGTCCTGAACACGGACATGGGTGCCGACACTCAACCTGGGGAGAGAACGGGCGTGGTCGTTGTAGCGGGCGACGACGTCCTGAACACGTTCGGCGGCTCGGCGATCACAATCCTCTGTCTTGGCCTGCCACTCCTTGGAGAAGGATTGAGGGTGAGCAGGGACACAAGAACGAAGGTGGCGTCCATACAAAACCTGGGCAGGGGAGCGTCCGGTGTAGTTAGGTGTGTTGCGGAGATCAAGAAGACCCGGGTCGAAGGCCTCGCAGTCAATATTCCCAGAAGGGGCCACCTTAAGGATGAGGTGCTTCAAGGATTTGACAGCAGCCTCAGCGTGGCCGTTGGACTGCGGGTAATGGGGCGATGACAACACATGCCGGACTCCCCATCGGTCAAGGAACACAGCAAAGTCCCGGCTTGTGAACTGAGGCCCTCCGTCGGTTCGCAGGCGTACAGGAACGCCCACGTCACGGAAGTAGTGGCGGAACTTGCTGATGGTGGCGGCAGACGTTGTGTCATTACCGCACTTGATGACAACCGGCCAACCAGAGAGACGGTCGACGATAACAAGGAAGGACTTTCCTGACACACAGAAAAAGTCGGCCGACACAGACTCAAAGGGGCGGGTGGGGTTGTCGTCACTCATGAAGGGTTCCTGCTGCTGGCTGGGTTGTAATACTTGGCAGGGCTCACACGCACGGACAACATTGGAGATGTCGGAGTTGATGCCGGGCCAGAACACAGTCTGTCGTGCACGTCGTTTGGTGGCCTCAGCTCCACGGTGGCTGTCGTGAAGGCGAGCCAAGGCGTGGGGACGTAATGCAGCAGGGACAACTACACGTGCTCCGTACAGAACAAGGTCTCCGTCGCAGTAAAGTTCATCGCGGAGTTTCCAATACGGGAGCAGGGTGTTGTGAAGATCGTAGCGGTTGCTAGGAAATCCATTCCTCACACACTCGACAAGTCGGACGTAGGAAGGGTCATCTCGGGCCGCTGTTCGAAGGTCCTCCATTGCCTTGTCGTCATCTGGTGACAGGTCCGAACGAAGGGATTGGACGGCATGGAGAGTGACCACAGTCCTGACGGAAAGAACGAGGTCGGCGTCGAGCACATGGTCTTCTGGAGTAGGGCGGCTGACAGGAGAGCGGGATAAGGCATCAGGGATGCAGAGCTCCTTACCAGCACGCCACACTGCTGTGAAGATGTACGCCGAGAGCTTCTCTTTCAGACGCTGGAGGCGAGGGTTCTCAACGGCGTCTAGCGTGTAGTGGTTGAGGATCGGGACAAGCGGGCGATGGTCGGTCACTAGGTGAAAGTGTTGCAGGCCTATGAGGTAAAACCTGCACTTGGACATCGCCCAAACCACAGCCAACAGCTCCAACTCAATAGTGGCGTAGCGCGTCTCAGTGTCAGAGAGGAAACGCGAGCCACACTGGACGAGCCGGAACTGCCCTCCACCATGATCCTGCAGTAGGGCGTATCCCACGCCATACAAGCGTGAGGCATCTGTCTGCAGAACTGTCGGCAAGGCTGGGTCAAACGTGGCGAGGACAGGTGGACGAGACAGGGCCTGTTTCACTTGCTGGAAGGCCTTGTCGTGGTCGGGGGTCCACAGGAATGTCCTCTTGGGGCTCATCAGGGGGCGAAGTGGTTGAGCAGCTGCGGAGATGTCCGACGAAAACTCTGCTAACTGGTTGACGAGACCGATGAAGGACCTCAAGTCGGTCAGGTTAGCAGGGGTGGGAAAATCCGTGATGGCGCGGACCTTTTCCGGGTCAGCTGCGATACCATTCCCTGAGAGGGTGTACCCACAAAAGTCAACTGAAGAGCTGGCCAGAACAAACTTGTCGGCATTTAGGGTAATGCAGTGCTTCCGGCACCTGTTGAGTACCTCGTAGATACGGCGGAGGTGATCCATGTAATCCTCGTCGTACACGAGTATGTCGTCGACCACTTTCACGCAGTTTGCCAGACCTTGTAGAGCCATATCACCTCGAAGACAGAAAGCGTCTCCTGTAGCGGCGAATCCCATGGGGCCACGGCAATAACTGTAACGTCCATGCGGGGTGATGAAAGTTGTGAGTGGTCGGTCTTCTTCGGCAAGCTCTATCTGCCAGTATCCACACAGGGCGTCCATCGTCGTGAAGAAGCGCGCCTTCGGGTTCACACTGCGTATAGCTGCAAAGGGCGTGGGAGAAGGGTGCGCAGGACGAGACACCTGGCTGTTGAGCTTGGAGAGGTCAGTGGTGATCCGAACACCACCTTTAGGTTTTGCGACGACAACCATAGGGTGACACCATGGAGACGGGTCATCGCCGGTTGGTGCAATAATTTCTTGGGCGACCATGGAGTCCAGCTCGTTTTTGACCGCCTCGCGGAAGGCCAGGGGAACCAGTCGAGGGGTGTAAATAGCGAAGGGCTTCGCGTCGTCCCTCAGGTGGATCCTCATGGGGGGACCTGCCATCTTCTTGAGAGGCTTGGATTCCAGAGCGGACTTGGTCACCAGAACGTCGCTGAATTCCTTCAGGAAGTACTTCCGAGCATCCGAAGGAGAGGTGTCACTGGCAAGAGGCAGGGGTAGGGCGGCAGCAGGGTCGTTGCTGCTCCCTTTTTGCACCCTGTTGGCGTGTTTTACCTCAAGAATAGGTTTGGGGAAGTCCTGGGAGATGATGGCCAACTCTTGACAATGTCTGTAGGACAGCAAAGGAGTCGGGACACCGTTATGCACATCAATCCAGGCTTGACACGACCTGTTGCCAAAGGTGACTTGTGCTTGGAGTGAACCCAGGGCCGGGGTCATCTGTGAACCATCTGCCATAAAGCGGAGATCCTTGGGGGGCGGTCCTAGATCACTTGGAGAGAGCCCCAAGCATTGCAAATGCTGGGGACCGATGACTGTAGCATCAGCGCCGGTGTCGGGCAACATCTGAAGACGGGATGACACACTGCGGTAGGTCACAATGACACTGATGTACTGGGGGACTTTGGTCCTGGGACGCGGGGGGGAGCACACATTCCTAATATGGCTCGAGCGTTGTCCAGGGTCGTCATGCTTCTGATTGGAAGACTGTGGGCGGCCCTCTCTGGTGGAAGGGAGCTGAAGCTTCCGCCGACGCTGTCCCTTGGGTTTGTTGGAAGGGCAACACTTGTCATAGTGGCCCAGACGACCGCACACATTGCACTGGACGCGTTTGGCTGGGCACCGTACTGTGAGTGACCAGTGGCCCTTACGGTCACAACTGTTGCATGTAGACTCAGCAGCTGGACACACCTGTGTTCCGTGCTGCTTACCACAGTTGTTACAAAATGAACCGGGCGTGGACGTGGTGGGCGAAGGCGTAGGAGCAGACTTCTTGTCCTTCTTGTACCGGGACACAGCCCGTACAGCTGTAGGGGGAGCTCGGATGGCAGAGGTGGCACACCTGGCAGCCTCATAGGAGCGACATATCGTCAACACATCCTGAAGAGAAGAGGAAGAGTCGAGGGAGGTGAGGCGTTGGACAAGTTCCTCGTCCTTAACACCCATCAGGATCACCTGCTTCAACTGGGTCTCCTCGCACTGCTGGTGGTGGCCTAGACATATATCTACCTCTTCCGAGGCTCTCTTAAGACGTACATAAAAGGCGTCAAAAGACTCACCCTCCATCTGTCTGCAGCTAAACAATTCCCTCCTGCGCAGAGCTTCATTCTGCTGTCCTTTGATGTGCCGTTGTAGAATGTCCAGTACCTCCTCTACAGACAACGAAGAGGTCGGAGGTACCTGCAACGTATGTTCCAAGACACGCTGAATTTCCAAGGACAGGCACATATGCAGCTGGATGAGTTGTTTTGGCTGTGACAAACTCTGGAGATCCACCATTGTAGAATAATCAGTCCACCGTCGCCGCCATTCACGAAAAGTCTGGAAATTCACATCAGGCTTCAAGATGGGCGGTGTTTGAGCTGCTGCTTTAGGTGGGGCTGGGGGGCGTGAAGGAAGCATTGATGAGGTATCTGAACCAGTCAGTACCGAGGCAGTGTTAGAGCCGGGGGCTTGGTTAACAGTGAGGCGAGATATCAAGGCTTCAAACCGTGCACTGTCTTCCAATCTCCGTTGGTGGTCTCTCTCTGCCTCTGCTTGCCTTCTGTGTTCATCCGCCACACGTCTGTGAGCTTCATCCTCGCGCCTTTCATCTCTCATAAACTTCATTAAAGCAATTATCTCTGGAGACAACGCTGAATATTGAGGTGAAGGGCTGCGCGATGTTGTGGGAGCTGGAGCGTCGTGGCCGGCCTGGTCATCCATCTCTGCGGGACTATCATCCGCTTGACTCATCCAGACGCTGGGTCCACGGCTACGTAAGGCATGAGACATAACTACTTCATCTGTGTACTGTGTCTTAAATCAGTGTTGACCGGTCAGCCCGTCGTATCAACAAGATTTCAGACAAAAAAATTAATTAAATACACAGATAAGTAGGTTAAATATATAAAATATATATAAGAGAGCCGCGCGGTCAGCGAGTGTTAGTACATGTATGTGTGTGTGTGTCCCGGGCAGGAGCGTCTCGCCTCAGCTGTGAGGGGGTGTGGAGGCGACGCTGTGAGGGGGGGGGTTGGAGACGGCGAGGAGCTCAGTCACCTTCTGGACGCGGTCAGAGAAGGGTGCACTGAACTCTACTCCCCACAAATGCCCAGAACATGCCATATACCTTGGGAATCCTTTAAAACAAGGTCACACATGAATGGCACGAAACACACAATGCACTAAACACTTCACAGAAAATCACTGTCACTGACACTGCTCAAAGTTGCTAAATTCTTCGAGGACGGGTGGCGCGGCGGTTGACACAGGGCGGGAGTCCATAAGCCGGCTTTCCACAAACTTTGCACTATCACTCGTAATTATCCAGTAAAACTACGCACTGCGCCATGTTAGGTTCTGGATAATAAGTTCAATATACAGGAGAGAGCATAAACACCTGTATAGATTTTGTAGGTTCGATTTACTGGATAAGAGATATGTACACAAGGAGAGTAGCGCTCCTCAGCTCGGCTGCCTGTCAACTGCTATAGACGACGTATGGCAAGTGATACATTAGCAGCTTCCATACGTCGCCAGGCACATTAATTAACCATGTGGGATATCTTAAATACATTGCCACACACTGCTAGCTAGGCTGAATAAATAGTACATAAATGGAGCACATACATAATATACATACATAATATATAATCCAGCATACATAATATACATACAAGTGTTAGTGTGTATGAGGTGCCACACAGATCGCGTGGGGCTATAGGGTGTGCGAGGGCCACAGGGTGTCTAAGGGCCACAGAGTGTGTGAGGGTCACAGGGTGTGTGAAGGCATCCGGGTGTGTGAGGGCCACCGGGTGTGTGAGGTCCACAGGGTGTGTGAGGGCCACCGGGTGTGTGAGGTCCACAGGGTGTGTGAGGGCCACCGGGTGTGTGAGGTGCATGTGGGGCCACAGGGTGTGTGTGTGAGGTCCACAGGGTGTGTGAGGGCCACCGGGTGTGTGAGGTCCACAGGGTATGTGAGGTCCACAGGGTGTGTGAGGGCCACAGGGTGTGTGAGGGCCACCGGGTGTGTGAGGTCCACAGGGTGTGTGAGGGCCAGGGTATGTGACCGGGTGTGTGAGGTCCACAGGGTATGTGAGGGCCACAGGGTGTGTGAGGGCCACAAGGTGTTTAAGGGCCACAGGTTTTGTGAGGGCCACAGAGTGTGTGTATAAGGGCCACAGGGTGTGTAAGAGCCACAGGGTGTGTGAGGGTCACAGGGTGTGTGAGGGTCACAGGGTGCGTAAGGGCCACAGGGTATGTGTGAGAACCACAAGGTGTGTAAGAGCCACAGAGTGTATGTGAGGCCACAGCGTGTGTAAGAGCCACAGGGTGTGTGAGGACCACAGGGTGTGTGAGGGCCACCGGGTATGTAAGGGCCACAGGGTGTGTGAGGACCACAGGGTGTGTGAGGACCACAGAGTGTATAAGGGCCACAGGGTGTGTGAGGACCACAGGGTGTGTGAGGGCCACAGGTGGGTAAGGGCCACAGGGTGTGTGAGGACTTGCTTCATCAACTACCACTAAGGCTACTCCTGGCACACCTCAGGCAGCTACTGTAGACGAGGATCAGTTCATTAACTAACTCTATGGTGCACACAGAGGGGCTGATAATGGCTGCCTCTCTTAAAATTTTTAGCTGCCGAACTGTAACAAGAGTTTCCATGTCCGAGAAACATGATAATGCTTAGGTACATTGATCCAAGGGAGAGAAAACTCCCTATTGATTCTGGGGCTACTGAGCCAAAGGTCGCTACAAAAAAATAGAATTTTGGTTTTCAGACCATAATACAAGTTGCTGTTAACTGATAAACATAATACTGTGTGAATAACTTGGCCCCGGCAAGTGGAAAATCACTATTGAGTTCTTGGTCTGGTTCAGAACCCAAGATCGATGTTACTACAGCTTGAATCCTGTTTTCTGAACATTAATATGTGTTTATATACACTAACGAAATTTTTACTGTTGTGTATATTATAAAACTTACAGTACAGGTACAGTTCCTGTTGTTTATTTTACAAACAATAAGATAACCTTCACCTCATGATCAAAGGTTAAAATTATCCCTGAAATCCCTACGATGGGAACAACCACGACTACAGTGTTTTGGACAATTTTTTTCATATATACAGGTAATACGACGTTGTGTCGACCACCTAGGCTGCAGGGTTGCCAAAACATTGTTTCCAAACCGCGGTGGATAGCTCTCAAGGGGCGCGGCAAAGACCTTAGATGTAGCCCAAATATTATGTCTCTTATAGCCTGCTGTTTCACACTCCTATAACAAGTAATGAATAATATTATCGTCACTATAAGGAATTTAAATTTAATTCTGTGGATTAGTGACATGGTTTATAAAGAGAAAAAAAGACGTAAATCAAAGAATGAACACTGAATTCTCTTCCTATATGACAAAGAAAACTTTTTCTTATAACATTTTTGAAGGAAGTTAAATTGTTTTTTTACCAGTTTACCGGATGAAGACACAACATAAAATAAATTCAAAGTCCTTCTTTTTATACCAGTTTGTTTGTTGAAAATAGTAAATATTTTTTTGTCAGCCACTTATGAACTAAATGACAAAAAACGAATGGAAACATATTCCCTCCTAATCGTTTTATAAAACCCGGGAAAAACAAATCTGATGCATTGTGCACAAAGTGCCTAACAATTACCATAAAATAAAATGTCCTGTACTGCCTTCACCACACTGTCACTGGGATGACAGTTGGGACACCTGCATTTTTTGGCTTCATCTCCTTAGTGGCAACTTACGGCGGTACTTCTTGTATATAATATTGCCGATAAAAGTTCTTGACCCATTCTGTTCAGGGGCGGATCGAGAGGGGGTCCTGGGGGTCCGGACCCCCCCCCCTCCCCGTTTTCATCAGAAAATTCCAATACTTTTTCTTTAATGCAGTTTTGTACTCTGGCTTTTTGTACAGCAAAATATAATTACCATTAACCTCAGATTATCTCCTAAAGCATGTGCACATGGTTCACCCCCCCACAACTTTAAAGACTACCCTTTTGATATTCCTGGATCCACCCCTGCTGTTGCTTAGTTCAGTTTTGATAACTTTTACCTGGCTGAAAACTCGTTCGACGTCAGCATTACTAATGGGTAAGTACAAAATATTAAGACAAATTTTGAAAGATTCTCGAATGCCTTCTGTGTAGTCGCCAACAGTCGCCCAGAGTTCGACAGAATCCTTATGATCTTCTGCTTCCCCCTAGTCTACCAGGTTTACCTGCAGGTAGGAGATGTGTAAAAATAATCATATATGCACATATAACACACATGGAGTCTAAATAGTTATGGACAGGTGTGTGTGTGTGTGTGTGTGTGTGTCTGTGTCAAACGATTCAACGAGACAATTGACAAATGCAGTAAAGAACATGATTCAATAGGCTGTAAATGAATGCTTATTTAATAATACTGTATTTCATATTTTTGCGCTATGGATTTAATAACATTAATAAATGATAAGATTACTTCTTGTTACCTGTCCAACAACTTCTGCGGCTCTGCCTGGTACCTGTCTGTCTGACCAACCACTAAGCCCCTCAGTGAGAGCGCGGGAAAGGAAATTACTATAGATCTTATTTCATTCGAAATTTTAAATTACTCGATGATTGTAAGCCAATAAATGAAGAGAAAATGTGCAGTCATGTGCTTACCTTTATTACCAATCCTGAAAAAAAGAAATTAATATTCATTCATGAAAACTGATGGAAGATAATTTAATGGTGCCGAGATTTCCTTTTCCAAAAGTAACCCAATTATAGGCAAGTAGTGGCACCATTTTATTGTCCGCGGCAAGCAGTTTAAAAGGGTTCCATGACAAAACCCCAACGGGGTTGTCATTTGTTAACACTAACCTAACCTAACCTAACCTAACCTAAACAAAAAAGGACGTCTGTCTATGATTTTCGAATTTATAATCATTCTTTTCCAACAAACTGAACTATAGGATCAAAGAACTTTCGAAGCGTAGCAATATCAGCAATGTTAAGATATTATCACAACCAAGAAGGCTGATTCATAATGTTTCTCAAGGCAGATTATTTGACGGTAGGCGTAACATAACACAACGTCATGTAATGATCTTCAGGAAATTTTAGAAAAGTATTTTGGAAAAGTTAAGTTAATTTTGGTTGGTTTGTATCACCAGAAAAATGGGTGGTCAAGGAGTCTAGTTCGTGGTTGTATTTTAACATTATTCCCTTGATCCTAGGGAAGGCATTTTTCAGTATAGTCATTAGCCAGTACCGCGCGAGTCGCTACACCTTTAGGGATGCTCACCGCTGTCTGTGGTTTTATTAATGGCATTGGCAAATTAATTCAGTGGTTCGTGATATGAATTTCCATGACTGTGATCACACACAGAAAAACACCTGGGAAAAGTTAGATAGAAATGGTGAAGTGTTTATTAAGTGGTGGAACGATGAAGGAAATTGGCCGGACACGGGTGAACGCTGCCTTGAGGAATCAGGTAAGATACAGTTGTTGTTTGTTGATGTGTTATTGTGACTTAAAGTAAGTTCGACGTACTGTATACATTATAAACACGTAAATAATATTCAAACTTGACAAAAAATATAACATTCTAAAGTGGGTTGATTGTGTATATCTTTGATGGTGATTATTATAACGATAGTAAAGGGTGCTTTAGTTTAGGCTGCATCATGGTATCCTTAGAGTTTTATTGGTAATACTTAACGACGTGGAAGAGCCTTTAGCACTAACTTAGGACATTTTCTCAAAGACGATAAAAGGTTTCTTACCTCGTGAAAAGAAAAAAAAATAATGCGTGTGTGGGGAGGACAAGGCCAAGCTTCTGCTGCCTGCCATGTGTAGATGTGGGTAACGGTTTTTGTCACTAAGTTTTGTTTTCACTTTAAAATATAAGATAAATATTTTCGGTGAGGTTAGTTTGGTTCATTAATAATCATTAATACTATGGTATTATTAAAAGGCCGTAGGTATTGGCACTTTCAGGTGAAAATAACGAAATGGTTATTTGCACCGGAACCTCGTCATCAAGGATGTCGGGTGCAGAAAGTGAAACTGTTAACTGTACCCGAGGTGTGTCATAGCGAAGTTCGGGTGCCAAATACTGCTCCAGATGTTACCAAATCCGTTAAAGAAAAATGAAAAAGAAGAGTGTAACTATTCAAATTATAGTAGAAAAAAAAAGAAGTTATTTGCGCCGACTTTCTGTTTTCATCATTAATGCCTACCGTGCACCACATCATCTGCGCCAAATGCACCCTGGCCGCCGCCACATGATGATTTATTCATTAGATCACCACCCGATGACTGCGCCTTACTTTTTAAACACCAAACGCCGTATCTCTAGACTCAAGTGCCACCAAAGTGCCCGATGCCAAACGCTTGTCATATACGGTTATATACCCAGCTGTTGTCATACACCGAACCATTCACCCAAAGCAAATATTTACCTTTCAACTGGTACTCAAAACACACCAAAACACGAGGCAAAGAGAACGTTAAAAAAGCCTGTCCTGAACCACCCACCTGCCGGCACATGTACAATCATTGAGGATAGGTCTACAAGCAACACCATAAATTATAGGAAAAGAAAGGCCTGGGATGAAATTACTGCTTCATTCAACGCCAGCTACCCAGACCAAATCCCTCGCTCAGCCAAGCAGCTCAAGAGAAGTTACGAGCACATAAAACGGAAGTAAGTATATATTTATTTCTAAGTTTAGTATTTAAAACATATGTTTTTTTGCCAGTAGGTTACTAAATTGATTAGGATTACAGTATTTAAGTGACGTGTCTTGTGAGGAGTCCCACCTCCTACCGAAGTAGACAGAAGGAAAGCTCCCATCTCACCTCCCCATTTTCCCTTCCTTCATATAATTTTATGATCACGTTCAGTTATATATCAAAATATGTGTTTTTATGTCTACTTTTATAAGTTATGTATGCCTATATGCTATTCCATGCGGGTGTCTGAGTAGTATTGACCATATATTTTATATGTGCAAGTGTTAGCCTTTGATTTATTTTTACTCCTATGAGTGCTAGGTTAAAATTGTGTATGATATCTGAAACACAAATTAAATTCGTAATGAAGGAACTGGTATGGAGGATACACCAGTAAAAAGGTGCTTCAGCCATACTGTGTTAGTTTCTCTTGTTTGTCATCTTTAATTGCCAGTGAATAAATTGAAGACAACATGGGACACTAAGAATTAATACTTTATTGACATGTTTTATTCACTGACAATGGGTGGCCATTGTCATAGAACGAAGCTATACAGCATATAACTCTATATGAAACAGGTATTATTCTGCAGATTTGGTGTGCTTTACATTAGGTGCCTGGAAAGCATGATAAAAGCCTATGCTGTTGCTATAATTATTTATTTTTGTACTGTATACAGTATTTATTTTGTTATGTTTCTTTCAGAACTAAAAGCCGAGATATACAGCAACGAAAAATTATAGCAAAGACAGGTGGTGGTCCACCACTCAAAATATCGGAAACTTCAGAAGAAATGGTCTTGGCATCATCACTGATGGGGGCAGAATTGTCAATGGCTGATAACATTTACGAGACCTTCAGTAAACCAGTACATGAAGCAAATAATACCTTAGAAAGTGTGCAGCTAGGTGAGAATATTACAGAAAAGTGATCGATTTATACAGTTGCGTGCATTCATAACTCCCATTGCTCAATCTCCTTTTGCTATCGAAAAATCAAACGGGAACAGTGGCTGACAGCTAAATATTTTATCTGTTATTTTTCTTATGTCACTTTTACCTTTACCTTATACACGTGTACTGACACAGTTTACTGTTTCAGTATTTGCCGAGGTGCTCGAGCAACCCAGTGCTCGTGGCATGCGGAAGACTTCTGCAAGTGTACCTTCTGCTTCACTTACTCAGTCCTATGATCCACTTGTTTTACCTGGTCCTACCCCAGGGCCATCATCTGTGTCTTCTGCACAATTTACTGAAGTTCCATCTACTGTTTATCTACCTCTATTTTCACCCTCTGTTCCTGTCTCACAAGTCATTGTTCCTGCCTCACCAGTCATTGCTCCTGCCTCACCAAACATTGCTCCTGCCTCGGCAGTCAATGCCCCTGACTCACTATCGAGTGATATTGCCTCACCCCCTCCTGCTCATGCTTCCAACCAACACCTTTATTCAGTGTCCAGGGCATCTGGTTCTCGGCCAAGGAGCAAACCAAGGCGAACTAGGAGGGTGACAAGTGTCTATGAAATGTGTGATAAAAGACAAGAAGAGTTACATAAATCTAAGTTGTACAGATTGAATAGGGAGCATGAGGAGGAAACGAAACTGAAAAAAGAAATGATGTTAACACAAAAACTACAACAAACTGCAATTGAAAAGACACATGAAAAATTGAATAATTCTTTGGATTTGTTAGATAGTGTTTTAAGGAAAGCAGGAGCTGCATATGATGCCATGGCTAAAACATATGAATGATGTTGTAATATTTCAGAAATTGGCATCTAAAGTAAAAGTTATTCGTTCTATTTCTTACATATTCAACTAATTTTATTTGAAGGAAATAAACATACATGTGTTTATTTTGACAAAGGTTTTTTTGTTTACAAAAGCTGTCATAAGTATGGCAGGTAATTATTTGTGGGGGTGAATATTTATAATATACATAAAGGCTGTGATTTTCAAAAATTGAATTTATTTCCTGTGATAAAGAATAAAGTTTTGTTTGGTGTATACAGGTATTTATAAAATATGTTATACTGTGCAAAGTACTGTATAGAGGATATGTTTCTTTTATTAAATTTTATGCATTGATATAAATAGCTGTAGAGAAGGAGTGAACCATTTCTTTTTGTGCCCAAGATATAAATATTTTCATGTCAGTTACAAATATTGTCCAAAGTATGGCAGTTAAGATTTATTTTTATATATCTATAATATAAGCTGTGAATTTCAGGAAATGCAGAACTATGTATAGAAAAATTATAGTTTATTTTCTTAATTTTTACACATTTATAAAAAAAATAAATGTATATTTCTTTCCTTTTGTTGTCTTCATAAAACCTCACAGGTGAATTACCTTACATATTGAGTTATGCTCCATTGTTAAAGACCACAGTGAAGTAAAAAAAACTTTATTACTGGGCCAAAAACTGTGATATTTTCCTTGTTAACTCAAGATAGAGTGAGCTCACTTGGCTTGCCTCATTCCGGAAAACATAAGTGAATTTCCCGGTTCAGATGGTTGAAATTTTATTACTACTACGACAAAAATATTGTATGACTGAATAAAGATAAGAAACATATCTTAAATGATAACAGAAGTAATTGTTAATTGAAGATGAGGCTCACAGCACAGACAGCAGTCGTCATCGAAGTCGGAGCTGTGATGTCAACATTCCAATAATGTTTCAAGTTCATAACAGTGTTGTGAAAGTTCATTTATCCGTATTAACACTTCTTTTAATTGTTCTTATCAAAAAAAATAATATAATTCGACGTAGACATCTGTAATATAAAGTACTGGAAGAACTTTCATAAAATATAATGATGATTATTATTTGTCGTAAGGCAGCTATCGGGTGGGGGTAGCCACCCGATGTTGTTTCCAACATTTCAGGGATATGCGTATGGTTCCCTTCCGATACCTCGTTTATCGGGATGACTATTAATAGACCAGCACGAACACTATCAATTGGCATTGTGCTTCGTAATGACTATCAATCTGGCCCATTATCTACTTCATTATCGCATACTTTGATATCTGGTACAGAACCTAACCTAACCTATCGGTTTGTTGAAGAGATAGTGAAGCTGTTATCTGCATCCGAGTTTTGTCAGTGGAAAATTATTATAATATTCGATAATAGTGTTGAGATCTGGGGTTAAAATTATGGCTTAACTATTTGCACCCGGATCAATGGGAACGGTTTGTCAATGCGAAACTCTGGTGTAAATAGTATAACTGTAATTTGGGACAATACACGGCCGATGGTTCTAACCATCCACAGCCTTTAGATCTCCTTGTTCGGAGCATTTCTAACCCCATTTCAACCAATCGGAAATGAATAATAGCGTCGGAAATGAATATAACGATTTTTCATACTTTTACCAGTCTATGGGTGTGGGGGCAGTGAGGTGGACCGTTTCGTGATCTGACATTACGTGATCCAGCCTTCACCAATAATGAGTAGCTGATTTTTTTCCACCAATCACATTTGAATTGGAACAAGGCGCGTCGGTAGGGACCACCGAACCTCAGAGTTTGGATATTCAGACTCACAATGGCTACTGTTGAGGTCACTTGTGACGGCTGTGAATATAATTATTGGGATTAGATAGTTAAATTTCACTCGAGAGACGATTTAGTTATTTTTTGCGTGCTCACGGTGTTCTGCCAAGTGTGTCGAATGTCCGGACAGACATTTGCCGTATAAATTTAGAAAAGATAAACATCAGTGGTACTGCGGACGTTACAGGACATGCAAAGGAGGAAGCAGTGCAATTACTGCGTTTCTGATTACAATTACTGACCGGGGGGGTCCGGGGGTGGAGCCCCCCGGTTAGATTACGTTTAGGTTACTTGGATTCACTCGGATTTTGTTTCCTTGGGAATTCATTACTTAATAAAAAAATTGAAATCCGAGCCAATCTGTGCCAAAATTGGCGCAGATTCTCAAATTTTGGTTTTTATTTACTTCTCAAAAACGGAAAATCCGAGCCAACTTTGGTGGTTTATATCGGTTATCACTCGTTTTGGATCCCCCCCCCCCCCGAAAAGCTCAAATACCCGTGTCCCCCCCAAGATTGTTGGTGGGAAGGGGGTGGGGGGGAGATAACTCTAAAACGGATAATTTCCGACGGAAATGAAGGTCAAATTAGATTCAATCACACCGAAAAAAAACACTGGATAAAACAAAATGCTCAACTACAGGGCGTATTGTCCGAAACTGCAGTTTTACCGTACAAATAAGGGCCAATTGCAAGATCAGCCGTGGTGTACACCATGCTCTGGATCCCGGCGGTCGTAATACAATGGGGTAAAAATTGTGTGATTTTTCAAAATGGGCCAAGGTGGTACCCGACCGTCGTTTGTTCCTTCGTCATCGTAGTGTAGTCAGGTGTGCCAACTGGCGGAAGACTTGGGGGTTGGTATGCTTGCACCCTCAAAAATGTTGTCAGTGGTACGAAACGTTTACTCTTGCTACACGATTTACGATCATGAAAAACTTGAATCCAAGCTAAGGTGCACCTCATTTTCCTATTTTCTTTGAGCCTAAGCATATTCTGGGAATGAAATACGATCACTTACAGTGAATATAGGTAAATAAAGCCTGTGACAACCATAAAAATGTAGGAATAGAGTGTATTATCTGTTCCTTTCTTTATCCTTATTAAATCTAACAATAAAGTAATACGTGTGTCACGTTCTTGGGGTTGGGTGAGTGTAATAAAGAGAACTATGGCTTGTTTTGTGGATGAAGTCAGTAGAATATAACAAACTACAGCATTAGGTATTATAATGTTGCTATGACAGTGATGAACTCACTGTACAGATGAATTGGGATACAATCTTGAAAAAATATGACCAAAACTGTTAGTTTTCTATCAAACAGGAAATTATCTTTGTACCAAAATTTTTTACTTTCATATTATACAAGTATAAAGGCCAAGTATCTACAAGATATGAAATCTTGAGATATGGTTTCCGACTTGTCTCCACCTGATTATAGTAATGCAATAAATACCCTTTCAAAGAAAGCAAGACATGAACACTTTCCCAATGTCAGGAGTAAAAATGTATACAATATGTTAATGACATGGACTAAACCAACAGTTGGAGAAAAGTATCTGCTGTTTAAATGGTCTTTTATTTGGAAAAGTATTCCATGTAAATACTGTATATGGATCCTCACTAAAGAGTTCATATAGTTAGTGTACAGACATTTGCTTACAAGGCATATACTCAACTATAATGGAAATGTAGACATGTTAGGTTAGGTTAGCTTAGGTTCATCTTGTGAGCAAATGTCATGGAACCCATATACAGTAGGTACAGTCATGAAATTCTACCAACTAATCAGAGACTAATAATGTTAAACATAGAGCAAGATGATAAATAAATTGTTTTAAAATATCCTCAAAACAGTCTGCAATGTTAATTGCAAATTATTCCTGCATTTTTTAATGTTTAATATAAACTAATAATAATAAGGATAAGAATACAATGATAATGATTATATCAGATCATAGCCTTTATTAAATGCAGGGTATGTTATAATATATGGATGATCAAGAGTAAAGTATTTTAAAGGAAAAATCATCCACAAATTTCACAAATATATAAATACGTAATATCCATGTATATATGCAGAGTGTGAAATAAAAAATAAAAATGACTTAAGGCATATGTTATGATTTCTCCAAGGCATAATTAAAGAAAATTCCAGAAACTGCATTTTTTTTCTGGTCTATGAGTAATTTGGGGATTTTATGGAAAGTCTCCAAATTTTTCTGTTCCGGGTCTGGAAACCAATTCCGAGGTTAGGCTAGGTAGCAAATTCCAAAATCTTCCCTGGAACCGGAAAATTCCTCATCAATCATGATACCAAGATTTATTTCTTCAGTATTGGTGAAAGGTGAATAGTCAGCTGTATCTCCACCTGTAAGTGAAAATAAAGTCATTAATATTGTGTTAGCTAAATTTGCGAATTCTGAAACATCTTTATTTATGAGGGTTAATATTTATAAGTTTTCAACACCTGCATATTGTGGATAATTTTGTCTTAAAAAAAATAAAAAATAAAAAATTCCAATGGAAACTCAGATTTGTTTGGTTTGATATGCAACACACTCAATTTTTTTTCTAATGTAGATTTTTATGGTGATTCCAAAACTTTGATGTTTTTTGGGGAGAAATTCACAGAAAAAAATTATAATCCCTTTAAAATTTTAATGTTCTACATCAAAATGTTAACCTAACCTACCTAACTTAACCTAACTGGAAAACATTGGTCAACTTAAAATCCTAAAATTCCCTGGATGACTGAAAAGATAATAAGACCTTAAATTTAATTTATTTTGGAAGACATTTCATTTTTGTTGGAATCGTGGACATACAAAGCCAATATATCTGCACTTGATTCTTCCACTGTCAATGTCAAAGTGAATTATTACCACCACTCCAAATGTTGCACCAAAAGTGGTAAGGTAGTTCTCTCTTGCAATACATTGAGTCACTAAGTGAATAAAAAAAAAGAGCATGAATTTATGTCACTGAATTTATCTTATTAGTGACCACACAATCTATCAAGGAATGTTAAGAAAATGTACTGAATGCAAAGAGGGACTACGAAATCAGGATTGCAAGAGAATCCAAGGCGAATCCCAAGAGATTTTTCCAGGTATATAGGACAAAGGTCAAGGACAAAATAGGGCCTTTAAAGTCAGAGAGAGGGGAAGTTGATCGATGATAATGAAAAAATAAGCAAAGCATTAAACAGCTACTTCTTATCAGTTTTCACATTAGAAATTCACGAGGAAACGCCAGAGGTGGAAATGATATTTAGGGGAAATGAAGAAGAGAAATTAAAGAATATCACTATCAGAAAAGAGGATGTTCTTAAGAAAAATAAATGAAAGCAGACAAAATCCTCGAGTTTTGAAAGAATGTAAGGAACAAATTAGCGGAGCCCTCGTAAATTTATTTACAAAATCATAGGACACGGGAGTTGTGCTAGACTTGTGGAGACAGGCAAACGTAGTACCCATATTCAAAAAGGGAGACAGAGCATCAGCGTCAAATTACCGGTCGATTAGTTTGACGTCAGTAGTGGGGAAATTTCTTGAATCGATTATAGCAAATAGCATCCGATCGCATTTGGAGAAAAACAAATTAATCTACGACTCTTGTATGTATATTATGTATGTTGTATGTATACCATGTATGTACTCTATACACATTACTTCTCTAGTCAGTAGCGTGTGGCAATGTCCCTGTTTCATGTCACCACACGCTTAGATAAATGTACCTGGCGACATCTGGAAGCTGCTAATGTACCACTTACCACATGTCGCCTGAGAGGTCAGAGAGAGGTCAGTTGACCCTATAGGAGTGTAAGGACTATCTGCGCTTGTAAGCGCACTCCTGTATATTTCCGTTAATAAGAACCTACAGAACTCTACAGGTGTTTATGTTCGCCCCTGTAGTTAGAACCAAGTACCCCGAACATCTCCAACTCTCAACATGGATTTACAAAGGGAAAATCTTGTCTTAACAAATCTGCTGATGTTTTTTAGGAAATCTATGAGGTAGTAGATAATGACGAAAATTATGATGTTATTTACTTAGACTTTAGCAAAGCGTTTGCCAGTACCGCATCAGAGGCTTCTGAGAAAAGTTAAGGCTTATGGTATCGAGGGAACAGTTTTAAATTGGATAAAATCATGGCTCACCGATAGAACATAGAGGGTCAGCGTAGATGGTTTTAAATCTGAGAGGGGCTGAGTAACTAGTGGGGTTCCCCAGGGGTCAGTACTGGTCCCACTCTTTTTCGTTATTTACACTGTAAATACTGGGATCAACAGTGACATAAGCAACTTTGCGGATGACACTAAAATAGGGCGGCAGATTAATTCAGAGCAGGATGCAAATGCACTACAGGAGGATTTAGATAAACTGCAGGAGTGATCAGAAAAATGGCAAATGAAATTCAACACCAGCAAGTGCAGCGTACTTAATATTGGAAGAACAAATACTTATAATGTATACAGCCTTAACAACATCAAACTAGAGAAGTCGACTTGTGAAAGAGACTTAGGGGTACTCGGAAGCCCGGACCTTCGGCCTAGAAAACAGTGCGTTAATGTTCGAAATAAGGCAAACAGAGTATTATGTTTTATATCTAGAAGTGTAAGTAATCAAGAGTGCTGAGGTCATATTGCAATTATACCTTCCGCTAATCAGGCCGCACCTCGATTATGCTGTTCAGTCCTGATGCCCTTATTATAGAAGAAATATCAATTCACTGGAGTCGGTGCAGCGAAGAATGACGAAAATGATTCCGGGACTTAGAAACCTTCCCTATCAAGATAGATTAACGAAACTAAACTTGCATTCCCTAGAAAGACGAAGAGTGCGGGGGGAGATATGATGGAAGTATTTAAGTGGATGAAAGGAATATAAAAAGGAGATATAGAGAAAGTTCTTATAATATCCGAGCATGATAGGACTCGTAGCATGGAATTTAAGTTGGATAAGTTTAGGTTTAAGAAACTGGTTTACAAATGGGGTGGTAGGTGAGTGGAACAAACTTAGCAACTTTGTAGTAAGTGCTGGAACCCTGGAAAGTTTTAATGGGAGGCTAGATATTAATTATTTTGTTATTGTTTATCATCTTGCTGTAGTTGTCGTGGGAACATTATTTCAGCGTTTATGAAATATTTACAAAGCAATACCTGTCTTTATCCAATTAATATGTTTAGAGTAATATTTGGCTTTGATCAATATTTCTAGAACGTCTGTCAAGCATTCAACAACATGTAGGCTTAGATCAGGACTTTTATCATCCCAGTGTGATCAGCGGAAAGTGATCAGCATAGTTTAATCAACGTCGTCTGATCACTCTCATGAGATCAGTTTTGAGGTCTCCATCTAGTTGTAAACATTACCTCAGTCTGAAGATTTTTGTAGTCCTCGTTATCCTGAACAGCAACAACAACAACACAAACAACTGGTTAATGGACAGATTACAACATTATCCCATAACCACCACCACCACCACCACCACAACAACCACCACCACCACCACCACCACCACCAACAACAACAACAACAACAACAACAACAACCAACCACCACCACCACCACCACCACACAACAACAACAACCACAACCACCACCACCACCCACAACAACAACAACAACAACAACAACCACCACCACAACAACAACAACCACACCACCACCACCACCACAACAACAACAACCACCACCACCACCACCACCACAACCACCACCACCACCACAACAACCACAACAACCACCACCAACACCACCACAACCACCACCACCACCACAACAACAACAACCACCACCACCACCACACCACCACAACCACACCACCACCACCACAACAACAACAACAACAACAACAACAACAACAACAACCACCACCACCACCACAACAACAACCACACCACCACCACCACCACCACAACAACAACAACCACCACCACCACCACCAATTACCACCACAACCACCACCACCACCACAACAACCACAACCACCACCACCACACCTCACCACACCACCACCACCACCACAACAACAACAACCACCACCACCTCACCACCACCACACAACCACCACCACCACCACAACAACAACACAAACAACTGGTTAATGGACAGATACAACATTATCCCATAACCACCACCACCACAACAACCACAACAACCACAACCACAACAACCACCACCACCACACCACACAACCACAACCACCACCACCACAACAACAACCACCACCACCACCCTCACCACCACCACCACCACCACCACAACAACCACCACCACCACCACCACCACCACAACAACAACAACAACAACAACAACAACAACCACCACCACCACCACCACACCACAACAACAACAACCACAACCACCACAACAACAACAACAACAACAACAACAACAACAACAAACCACCACCACAACAACCACAACCACCACCACCACAACAACCACCACCACCATCACAACAACAACCACAACCACCACAACAACCACCACCACCACCACAACAACCACAACCACCACAACAACCACAACCACCACAACAACAACCACCACAACAACAACAACACAAACGAGAAACAACTGACTGATGAGCAATACGACACTTCCTCTCAGTGACCTCCCAACCACAACTTCCTCAATTCACATCACTGTTGTTTTCTGGCCACGATTATTTCTTTGTTTACTTTTCACACATACCTGAGCGGAACTAACCCCCCCTCCCCTTCATACAGGTGAGGTGGAAGCCTACGGGAAGATGGCTGAACAGGGCTTCATGGTGTGGTCTTCATGGTGTGGTCATCATGGTGTGGGCTTCATGGTGTGATCTTCATGGTGTGGTCTTCATGGTGTGATCTTCATGGTGTGGGCTTCATGGTGTGGTCTTCATGGTGTGGGCTTCATGGTGTGGTCTTCATGGTGTGGTCTTCATGGTGTGGTCTTCATGGTGTGGTCTTCATGGTGAGATCAGTGTAATGTGGTCAACGTATTGTGGTCAGGTAGATATTCATTATTTATTTTATCGCTGCGAGTAACGTTACACACCTGTCACACACCTGTCACACACTTGTCATACACTTGTCTCGGTTATCTCACCTCTGCTACCTGTACGTTGAGTCTTGATTCAGTAATATACACCTGTGTCTTGGAGTCTTGAGCTGAGGTATACTGGTGAAGACAATATTGAGTGTTGTGTTTCCTGTCAGTAGAGCTTCTATATCTGCCCTACCCTGCCCTGCCCTACCCTGCCCTGCCCTGATCTGATCCTGCCCTGCCCTGCCCTGCCCTGATCTGACCTGATCCCCTGCCCTGCCCTGCCCTGCCCTGCCCTGCCCTCCTGACCTGACCCTGCCCTGCCCTGCCTCTGCACTGCCCTGCCCTGCCCTGCCCTGATCTGATCCTGCCCCTGCCCTGCCTGCCCTGCCCTGATCTGATCCTGCCCTGCCCTGCCCTGCCCTGATCTGATCCTGCCCTGCCCTGTCCTGCCCTGCCCCTGCCCCTGCCTGCCCTGCCCTACCCTGCCCTGATCTGATCCTGCCCTGCCCTGATCTGATCTGATCCTGCCCTGCCCTGCCCTGCCCTGCCCTGCCATGACCTGACCTGATCCTACCCTACCCTGCCCTGCCCTGCCCTGCCCTGCCCTGCCCTGACTTGCCCTTAGGTTGGCTCTAGGAGCGGGTGTTGTAGTAGAGTATTTTGATAACCTCTACTGCTTGTTATGACGCTGTGAGGTTTAGTGTAGTTATAAAGGTAGTAGTTGGGATGTGTAGTTACCTCACCGGCCGCAGTCATCACAGTGTCATTAAGCAATATGTGTTAAATTCAGAAGAAAAAAATCCAACAGGAACTGGGCATTATAAGAAGTGGAATTAAACCGCATGTTTACACAAGTACTGTATACAAGACAAATTTACTGTAAGTGACCTATTGGGTGAAAATGTATATTACTGAGTGTAGTTAAATATATTTCACTTTCAACAATACAAAGGAAATGGTTACTTAAGACTCGTAGGGAAGCTTTGTGTAATCTGGTTCAAATTTGGTAGATGCTGCTCCCACAAGTTCCTTTGTGTTAGTGAGCGGTAGTGTACTTGTTCTTATCGTAAGTCTGCTGGCAACATTGAAACACCATGAAGTCTACTGGTGTCTCTGTTATGCGATGCACTTTTTTTCCCCCCAAATTCCACTAATGACTCTGTAGGTCCAGGATCTACAACTGTGCATCACCAAGACCTGCCTCGTTAATATATCGTCAAAAAAAAATCATGGACTTGAAACAAATGGGGGCAAAATTATCTTATTCTGAATCTCAGAAAAAAAACCCTGTGAATTTGGGCTGTTATCATTACAAGCATTGAGTGTGTGTGTGTGTGTGCTATCAGCTGCCAGGTGTAATGTTTCTCAGTGTATCAAAGAGTATCACATTTGGTTGCATCAAGTGTTCAAACAACCTCATCTTACTTTATCAACTTAGGCGGCCACTCATCACATATTTTGGATGCCGTCATGACGGCCGCAAATTTTAATTTTCTGGCCGCATGCAACCGGAAATAGAAAGGTTGCGGACCTTTGGTGTAGAATAATACTGTACTAACACTTGTCTGTCGTGTGGATGTGTATCTGTGTCCAGAAACTTCTTAACTCTGTCTTAAAACTGTGTTGGTGTCGCGTCACCAGTTTAGTTTGTTCATACAAACTCAGCATCCTCCAGATATACAATAAATATACAAAATGAAATTCAGTCAAGATCTATTTCTAAGAATGATTCAAGAGACAATTGGTTTATATTTTCACGAAATTGTTCTGAAGGTTGTGACTCCATATTACAGGTTATATATACATGAACACCTTCGGAAGTGTCTGTTAGTCCTGTACCAGTAGTCAGAAATCTACAGCGGGATCTGGTAAGGAAAACTGTACCCAGGTAAAGCTTCCTTCATGCCTGTTAATCTGGTGAAAAGGCATGAATGTATAATTGGAATGACGAAATAAAATTGGCTAAATTGATATTTTTTGTCATTAATATTAAAAAGAATACAGCATATATATATATATACCCCCACGCTCCCCCACCCCCACGCTCCCTCCCCACCCCCACGCTCCCTCCCCACCCCCACGCTCCTTCCCCATCCCCACGCTCCTTCCATCCACGCTCTCCCCTACCCTCCACGCATTCTCCCTACCCTCACGTCCTCTTCCTCCCTGCCCGCTCTCTCCCTACCTCCACATTCTCTCCCTCCCTCCCCGCTCTCTCCCTCCCCGCTCTCTCCCTATCTCGACGTTATCTCCCTCCCTTGACGTTTTCTCCCTTCCTTGACGTTCTCTCCCTCCTTCCACATTCTGTCTCCCCCTCTACGCTCCCTCCCTCCGTCTACACTTCCTCCCTCCCTTCCACGCTCACTTCCGATATACCCACTTTTGCTAGCCACCCTATCTCCCTCGCCAACACTTCCCTCCCTTCCCCCTCATCATGCTTCCTCCCCCTCCATCAGTTCCCCTCCCCCCACCAGACCCCCATTCCTGTCGATAAATCTACACTCCATACTGTATTATTAAACAGATTTCGTGAATTAGATCCCATGCAACATTTAAATATACAGGGTATATATTTTTTTAACCTCGCTAAAATTGGAGGTTTGTATCGTCAATGGACAGCATTTGTTAATATCCAGCCAAATGTTACTGGGTTAACCTGAGCTTGGAGGGAAAATAATGTCCCTTAATCTGTATGTGATGAATTTTTTTTCCTCGATAAGTTGTTCTAAGGTTAATATTTGGTGATGATAATAAATGTTTGCGTAAATTGGCGGTGGTTTAGGTTTTTGTTTTCTGTCGTCTTTTTTTTATTCTTTATTATGTAAGTTATTATTTTTCATCTTTTATTTTTGGTGAATTCAGTGGGAAATTTTATATAAATATTAATTTTTTGTATGTAAATTACCATTTGATATGTTCAGTAATTTATATAAATTCTTATGATATTCGTTATATAAATTAAGTGATTTTATAGATAATTTTGTGTAGAATGTTATTTTGTATGTTCATTATTCTATATAAACTGCCATTTGTATAATTTAGTATGTGGGGTTTATTTCAGTGAGCCGCTGCAGGTTGTTCATAATCATTTCATTTGTACCAAAACAACATTATAGGACCGGTGATGTCCCCAGGGCAACATTATCACAGTACCAAAATTAAGTGATAAACCTGGTTCAAAATACTCTATAGTATAAGAAACACACACAGGTAAACAGAACACGTAACCTTATTAATCACCCAGGTGTATCGAGGAAGTTATACTGTAGTGCAGAAACTTGTTAATTGTATGGAAGGTTTTTGTTTTTCTATTTGCTGATCAAGGACTTGTATTGGTATTACACAGTTAAATTTGGTAAAGAGCATTTAACCGTATACGCTCATAATGATTAGTCACATTGGTTCTCAAATACACACTCTCTCTCTCTCTTGTACGTACGTGTGTCTGTGTATGCATGATTACCTTTAAAAAATGATGTCCTTCCACAAACGATAATAAATGACTCCCGTATATGACCCTTTGAACAAGACACGCTGCTGTGTAACTTCTTAATAATAACCCGCTCCACACTTTATATTCACCCCCCCTCCTCTCCTCATCTGTTTTCCTAACCCTCATCTCGTCCAAAGTTGGGTTTCCTAAGGACACATTTCGTACATTTCAACTCATCCCATGGAGGACGGAACACCTCCCAGGTTCGCCACGTCTCTCTCTGCCAGCCCCTAGATCTGTACCGGGGTCTCACGGGCGACTGTACTTAAGCATGCCCATAGTGATGGAGTGATAGCTGCTGTTTGGTCGGTGTTTGTCAGGTATTGGTTATATATGTGATGTATAATAGCTGTGGTTATTATTATTATTATACTTTCTTTTTAGTTGTGGGAGGGATAAGTGTGTTAGGTCGCTTGATTTTGGTCTCAACTTTGTCAGTGACGTTACGTGGACTCGGGGGGGGGGGTCGCTTGCTTAATTATACACTACCTGCAAGCACCCAAAAATGTAGCTTATTACAACGCTAAGTGCTCGTTAACTTAATGCTGGAGCTGAAAGAGAAATACGACATTAATATTGAAGGTGTTAAAGATTAGGACGATAATTTGCTTTGGGGTGGAATTGGGGAGTGAAGTCGATATTAATAATAATTATAATGATAAAAAATGCAATACTATGACTACTACTACTACTACTACTAATAATAATAATAATAATAATACTAATAATAATAATACTAATAATAATAATAATAATAATAATAATCATCTCTGGGTATAGTAATGGTAATAATAGTGTGTAATTAATCACCAGAATTAGTTACATATAGCGATGAGTTCGTTTGTAATTATATAGACCCTTTAACACACAAACAAATGGTAGTTGAAATTGTGTGCACTAAGAGGAGGTCTGTGCCTGAGTACACCACACTACCACGGCACTGTACGTGCTGACAGATCACAACTGATATTTACATTTAAATGAACTTTGCATAAAAATACTGAATGGGAACCTGACATGCACGTCCAGCCATTGTTGTTGTGACGTGATTTATGTGGATTATTTTTCAATGTTGTTAAAGCGTTTATTTATCTACAGTGTGCGGGGGGGGGGAGGAGGGGGTCACTCCTTGTATGTTTGTTTGGAATTAAATTATCTTAAGACGGATTTCAACGGCTAACATCAAAGTTAGATTATAGGTTAGATTATATATTCGTCGATATTTAATATAATTTTGAAGAAGGTTGCAATAAAGTGAACTGGATAGACGTAATAAAACTTGGTAGGTGGGTGTAATGCTGCTGAATTAAGAAGTGATAAAGGCTATGTGAGTATATATGAAAGGCTCTAGGTCACGGCTCTAGGTCACGGGACTAGGTTTACGGTTCTACTTCACAGCTCTAGGTCACGGGACTAGGTTTACGGTTCTAGTTCACGGCTCTAGGTCACGGCTCTAGGTCACGGTTCTAGTTCACGGCTCTAGGTCACGGCTCTCTCACGGTTCTAGGTCACGGCTCTTAAATAACGGCTATAGGTCACGATGCAAAGTCACGGCTCTAGGTCATGGCTGTCACGACTCAGGGTCACGGCTCTGTCACGGATATATGTCACGGATCTTGGTCACGGCTCTAGGACACAGCCCTAGGTCACGGTTCAAGGTCACGGCTCTAGGTCACGGGTTTAGGTCACGGATCTAGGTCACAGTTCAAGGTCACGACTCTGTCACAGTTCAAGGTCAAAGTTCTAGATCAAAACTCTACGTCACGGCTCTAGGTCACGGCTCTAGGTCACGGTTCAAGGTCACGGTTCAAGGCAAGGTTCTAGGTCACGGCTCTAGGTCACGGATCTAGGTCACAGCTCCAGGTCACGACTCTGTCACGGTTCAAGGTCAAAGTTCTAGATCAAAACTCTAGGTCACTGCTCTAGGTCACGGCTCAAGGTCACGGTTCAAGGCAAGGCTCTAGGTCACGGCTCTTGGTCACGGCTCTAGGTCACGGCTCTAGGTCAAAGACTTTCGACGAAATACCTCATTATCGGGTGGACAGTTTAATTTAACTTTGCCAAAAAATTGGATAATGTCTCCTCATAACCCCACCCTTCCTCTCCTTTACCTTACCTTCCCCCTCTCTCCCTCTCCCCCTCTCTCTTCCCTCTTTCCCTCTCCCTTCCCTCTCTCCCTCCTCTCTTTCCTTTTCCATTTCTCCTTCTCCCTCCCCCTCCCTTTATTCCCTCTCCCTTCTCTCCCACCCCTTCCTCTCCCCTTCCTCTCTCCTTCTCCCTCTTCTCCCTTCCCCTCTGCCATCCCCCTATCCATCCCCTTTCTCCTTCTCCCTCCTCTCCCTGCCCCTCCCTTTCTCCCTCCCTTCTTTCCCACCCCTTTCCCCTACCCTCTATCCCATCCCCTTTCTCCTTTTCCCTCTTCCTTCCCTTTCCCTCCTTCCCCTTTCTCCTCCACTCCCCCCCCGTTCTTCCTCCACTCGGCCTCCCTTCTTCTTTCACTCAATAAAATTATTATTATTATTATTATTATTATTATTATTATTATTATTATTATTATTATTATTTCTGCTTCAGTAAAGAGATATAGGAAAGAGGTAATTTTGTCTGTTAAAAAAAATAAAAATAAAAAATTCCAAAGGAAACTCAGATCTTTTGGTTTGATATGCAACACACACTAAAAATTATTGTTTTTTCTAATGTACTGTAGTGTATATTGTTATGGTGATTCCAAAACTTTGATCCCTTTTTTTGGAGAAATTCATAGAACAAAAATTATAAGCCCTTTAAAATTTTAATGATCTATATAAAAATGTTAACCTAACCTATCTAACTTAACCTAACTGGAAACTGACTTAACTATAATAAAATAAAGTATACTGTCTTTCATATTTTAAAGGTTGGATTAAGGACAAATTCACTTAGGTTAATTTATGGTCACAGTTAATTAGTCAAGTCTGACATATTTCTGTTGTACGTATATCACATTTATTGAATATTCATAATTTCATTATCTTTGAATATCCAAGAATTGTAATATAAAAACAATTAACGGTAAAGGCAGTCATACCTGTGAATACTTTCTACAATTATTGCATCTAGTTATAATTGAGTGGAGCATCAAGGTGAGTTAGGTAAGATACAAGGAGTTTAAAGATGAAAATGTATTACAGTCTCTCCTCGACTTACAACGGTGTTCCGTCCCGACGACCATGTCGTAATACCTGAAATATTGTTATTAAATATTATCATCAATGACTTCTTTTGGTATTAAACAATACAATTTGGTGCTAATTTTTTCCTCTTATATAAAGTAGCTTTAGTGTATAGGGTGAAACATCTATCATGAAGTGATTGTCATTAGAACTTTACGGAGTCTGAATTTGTAAAAAAACACAACTAATGTGTTTAATCTACTCATAATCAATTTGGTAAAATGAATGTTTAGGTCATCCACCTCTACTTGGCATTTGAAAAAACATAATTTCAATGTCACCAAACCTAACCTAACCCAACTTAACTAATCTAACATAACCTAACTTAACTGGTAAAAAAAGGTCAACTTAAAATCATTAAATTCGCTGGATGGCCAAAAAGATAATAATATCATCAATTCCATTTATTTTAGAAGGACTTATTCATTTTTGTTGAAATCATGGACATACAAAGCCAATATATCTACATTTGATTCTACCAGTGTGAATGGCAAAGTTAATTAATATCACCACTCCAACTGTTGGCCCAAACAAGTCGTAAAGTAGTTCTTTTTTGTAATACATCGAGTCACTAAGGGAATATAAAAATAAAACATGAATTTAGGTCACTGAATTTATCTTATTAGTAGCAAATTGTGGTTAAACTGATGCACAAATGAAACATGCCTGGGAAGTACCTAGCACTAGTTACCTGGCATATTTGGACTTATTAAAATATGAAATCTAGGCTAATATGTAATTATACTAAGGAAATGATTATTTTGGTAGTGCTGGACTGTTACTAATTGCGCTCATTACGAAAATTGGTTCGATATTAATTCTGATAAAGGACGTCATTCACCATCCCAGAGGAAGCTGTTCTCACCACTCTTCAAATAGACCATTTACGACTTTTTTTTAGTTCAATTTGATTTCAATACATTTCTACACATAAATTAGTTGTATTGGTTATCTTAAAGGCTTACCTTTTATGATGGTTAGGCGAATTTGGAGGATATAAACGGCGCTGTAGAGGCTGGCGGCATTTTTCGTACACAAACATGGACCGCTTTTAAAAAGAACAATACAATTCTGCATGTGCTGTTCTGTATGGAGTATATCGTATAACAAATATTATTCCTTTGCAGATTTATACATTTTATGTCCATCCAAATCAATTTTCTTTCTTTTGGTTTCAAAAATAGTTGCCGGACGAAATTTCCCCATGTTCCAATAACGATGGCTGTCCACGCGTAATGTTGTGAACCTCGTGGAGAACTAAGTTGTTCCTGGAAATGAAATGGAAGGATGATTTACTAAGTCACTTCAATGTTGATATTGTGTTCTCCTCTATCTCTCTCTTGCGTGTGGTTTTTTTTACGGGAATTAGCCAACCCGGGCACAGGTCAAACGACCCACAACGGAGCCTGGGGGGCGAAAAAAAGAACTTTATTTTTATGAGATTCTGTCTGTTCGTCCATCTTGTGCGGGCAATCAACATGGTAGGTAGTGAGCCGGTCGAGTCTCTGTTGTTTTGACGCTTTTTTGTTTTTTTAATGCCCCAATTTAAAAGAGTGACTTACAGTAGATGAATTCACCATTTGGGGGTAAGGGTGGGGGGAGTGAGGGTGGGGGATGGGGGTTGGCGGGGTGAGGGTGGAGGGTGGGGGATGAGGGGTGTGGTAATGGAGAAGGTTTAGGTGAGGGAATTTAGTGGACAAAGACTTGAGAATCCAACAGACATATACACAAGATAGTCATACACACACATACATGGCAGTCATATGCACAAGACAGTCATACACGCACACACGACAGTCATGTACACAACAAGAAAGTCATACACACACACACAAACGACAGTCATGTACACAACAAGATAGTCATACACGCACATACATGGGAGTCATATGCACAAGACAGTCATACACGCACACAAACGACAGTCATGTACACAACAAGAAAGTCATACACACACACACACACGACAGTCATGTACACAACAAGATAGTCATACACGCACATACATGGCAGTCATATGCACAACAAGACAGTCATACACGCACACACGACAGTCATGTACACAACAAGATAGTCATACACACACATACATGGCAGTCATATGCACAAGACAGTCATACACGCACACACACACACGAGAGTCATGTACACAAGAAGACAAGTCATACACGCCCACATAGCTTGAATGTTGTACGGAGTGCCCCATTATATCTCTATGTTAATAAACGTCTACTTTTGGAGGTTGACTGCGTAAATATATGAATTATTAAAGAAAAACAGGAAAAACAGCTAATGTAACATAAATAGACCTTCCAAAAAGTCGATAGTAATTCCCCTGCCTGTGACACGACGAAGTAAGTACCTCTATCTAGCTCCTCCAGTACCAGATCGAGGCAAGGCCAAGCCAGTTCATCACTTATTAACTAAACTCTCGGGTAGGTGTTGGGTGGTGTGGTGCAGTGCGTGGTGAAGGGTGGTGAAGTGTTGGGTAGGGTGGTGTGGGGTGGTGTAAGGTAAGGTAAGGTTAGGTAGGGTAGGACATCCCGTCTATAACCCCCCACCCACACCCATCATCCTCTCACCCATCCTGGGAGGTGGGGAATGGTACCATCCGTCAGCCAACAACAGAAGGTACCAAGAACCACTGACTGGGAAGGGTGAGAGGATGAAGGGGTGGGTGGGAAGAGAGGGATGATGAGAGGGTAGTGCAGTGGGTGGTGTACTAAA
Source organism: Homarus americanus (assembly GCF_018991925.1). Classification (NCBI taxonomy): domain Eukaryota; kingdom Metazoa; phylum Arthropoda; class Malacostraca; order Decapoda; family Nephropidae; genus Homarus; species Homarus americanus. The sequence continues at coordinate 9,090 of NW_024721123.1, read as the reverse complement.
AAAAAAAATAAATAAAAAAATAAAAAAATAAAAAAAAGTGTAGTGGGTCGTTGCGGTGGGTCGTTGGGTTCGTTGCGTTGCGGTGGGTCGTTGGGTTCGTTGCGTTGCGGTGGGTCGTTGGGTTCGTTGCGTTGCGTTGGGTCGTTGGGTTCGTTTCGTTGGGTTCGTTGCGTTGCGGTGGGTCGTTGGGTTGGGTCGTTGGGTCTGCTGGTGATGGGTCATTGGGTTCGTTGCGCTGCGGGTGGGTCGTTGGGTTCGCCGTTGCGGTGGGTCGTTGGGTCTGTTGCGTTGCGGTGGGTCGTTGGGTTCGTTGTTGCGGTGGGTCGTTGGGTTCGTTGCGTTGCGGTGGGTCGTTGGGTTCGTTGCGTTGCGGTGGGTCGTTGGGTTCGTTGCGTTGCGTTGGGTCGTTGGGTTCGTTTCGTTGGGTTCGTTGCGTTGCGGTGGGTCGTTGGGTTCGTTGCGTTGCGGTGGGTCGTTGGGTTCGTTGCGTTGTGGTGGGTCGTTCGGTTCTTTTGGTGTTTTTTTTTAACTTAAATGATTAATATAATTGAGAATAATAATTAGAACATTTATAATTACTGTAATTCCTGGTCAAATAATACGTCATAAAATAGGGTAGTGTTGGGTAGGGTGGTGTAGGGTGGTGTATTGGGGGTGTAGGACATCCCGACTATAACCACCCACCCACACCCATCATCCTCTCACCCATCCTGGGAGGTGGGGAATGGTACCATCAGAGAGCCAACAACAGAAGGTACCAAGAACCACCGACTGGGAAGGGTGAGAGGATGAAGGGGTGGGTGGGGTGAGAGGGATGATGGGGAGTGGGGGATGAGGAGAGGGAATCCACATCCTTCCCAGGAAGTGGAGAATGGTACAAGCCGTCAGGCGCCGACAGAAGGTATCAGGACCCACCGACTGGGAAGTGTGTGTGTAGGGTGGTGTAGTGTGGGGTATGGTGGTGTAGTGAGGGTGTAGTGAGGGTGTAGTGGGTGGTGTAGTATGGGGTATGGTGGTGTAGGGTGGTGTACGGTAAGGTATCAGGACCCACCGATTGGGAAGTGTGTGTGTAGGGTGGTGTAGTGGGTGGTGTAGTGTGGGGTATGGTGGTGTAGTGAGGGTGTAGTGGGTCGTGTAGCATGGGGTATGGTGGTGTAGGGTGGTGTACGGTAAGGTATCAGGACCCACCGACTTGGAAGTGTGTGTGTAGGGTGGTGTAGTGGGTGGTGTAATGTGGGGTATGGTGGTGTAGTGAGGGTGTAGTGGGTCGTGTAGTATGGGGTATGGTGGTGTAGGGTGGTGTACGGTAAGGTATCAGGACCCACCGACTGGGAAGTGTGTGTGTAGGGTGGTGTAGTGGTGGTGTAGTGTGGGGTATGGTGGTAGTGGGGGGTGAAGTGGGTGGTAGTATGGGGGTATGGTGGTGCAGTGAGGGTGTAGTGGGTGGTGTAGTATGGGGTGGTGGTAGGGTGGTGTATGGTAGCAGTATCAGGACCCACCGACTGGGAAGGGTGTGTGTAGGGTGGTGTAGTGGGTGGTGTAGTGGGGCATGGTGGTGTAGTGAGGTGTAGTGGGTGGTGTAGTATGGGGCAGTGGTGTAGTGAGGGTGTAGTGTGGTGGTGTAGTATGCGTGGTGTAGGTGGGTGTACGGTAAGGTATCAGGACCCACCGACTGGGAAGTGTGTGTGTAGGGTGGTGTAGTGGGTGGTGTAGTGTGGGGTATGGTGGTGTAGTGGGGGTGTAGTGGGTGGTGTAGTATGGGGTATGGTGGTGTAGGGTGGTGTACGGTAAGGTATCAGGACCCACCGACTGGGAGGTGGAGAATGGCACCATCCGGTAGTTGGCAACGGAAGGTATCAGGACCCACCGACTGGGAAGGGTGTGTGTAGGGTGGTAGTGGGTGGTGTAGTGGGGCATGGTGGCAGGTAGTGAGGGTGTGTGGGTGGTGTAGTATGGGGTGCATGGTGTAGTATGGGGTATGGTGGTGTAGTATGGGGTATGGTGGTGTAGGGTGGTGTACGGTAAGGTATCAGGACCCACCGACTGGGAAGTGTGTGTGTAGGGTGGTGTAGTGGGTGGTGTAGTGTGGGGTATGGTGGTGTAGTGGGGGTGTAGTGGGTGGTGTAGTATGGGGTATGGTGGTGTAGTGAGGGGTGCAGGGTGGTGTAGTATGGGGTATGTGGTGTAGGGTGGTGTACGGTAAGGTATCAGGACCCACCGACTGGGAAGTGTGTGTGTAGTGTGGTGTAGTGGGTGGTGTAGTGTGGGGTATGGTGGTGTAGTGAGGGTGTAGTGGGTGGTGTAGTATGGGGTATGGTGGTGTAGTGAGGGTGTAGTGGGTCGTGTAGTATGGGGTATGGTGGTGTAGGGTGGTGTACGGTAAGGTATCAGGACCCACCGACTGGGAAGTGTGTGTGTAGGGTGGTGTAGTGTGGTGTATGGTGGTGTAGTGGGGGTGTAGTGGGTAGTGTAGTATGGGGTATGGTGGTGTAGGGTGGTGTACGGTAAGGTATCAGGACCCACCGACTGGGAAGGGTGTGGAATCCCCCCATCCCCCATCTATCTGTGTCTCTGTGTCTGACTGTTTCTGCCAGTCTGTCTCACAATATCGATCTGTCTGTCTTTCTGATTTTCTGCCTCTGTTTTTCTGTCTGTCTGTCTCTTTCGTCTTTATGTTAGTCTATGTCGCCGTCTCTGTTTCTGTCTGTCCCTCTATTTCTCCGTCTGTCTGTCTGTCAGTTGTCTGCTTGTGTCTGCGACAAACAGACAGACAGGCAGACAGAAAGAAACGGACGCAGAGACACACAGGCAGAGACACAGACAGATATGACAGAGACCAACAGACAGACAGAGAGATTCCTACAAGTTGTTATTATTTCTTCTTTTACCAAAGTGTTCCTGTTGCTTAACAACTCAATCACATACGTTATGGTTACGTGGTGAGTCAATGTTTTGTCTGTTTCAGTTTGGGTGACAGCGGTCGAGCCTGAGAAGAGCGCCGGACCTTCTTATTTACGGCGATTCCTTCTTTATCTTGAGTTATTAGCCAAGATTGTCTGTCTCTCCCTGTCTGCCTCTGACTGTCTGTCTGTCTCCGCTCGTCTGTTTGTCTGTCTGTATGTCTTTTCTGTCTGTGTCTTTCGGTGTGTTTGTCCGTTTGTCTGACGGTTTCTGTCTGTTTCTGTGTGTCTGTCTGTTTAATGTCTGTCTGTCTGTGTCCGTCCGTCTGTCTGTTTTTCTAACTGTCTCTGTTTGTCTGTCTGTCTACAAATCCTCCCTAAGGAATCCTATCCTATAAATCAACATACCCGACCACCGCCCCCCCCCGCCCCCCAACAAAAAATAAATAAATAATTAACAAAACAAAAATAAATAAATAAATTAATAAATAAAAAAATAAAAAATAAAATAAAATAATAAATAAATACAATAAAATAAAATACCAACCAACCTCCAAACACAGCAACACCCCCCCTCCCCCCCAGACAAAGCCGCACAGAAATACTTACAATTCTCTATACCCAACCTCAGCGACAACCCTCTCAATAAAAACAACCTAACTCAACAACTCCTTTCAACAAAAAACAGACAGACAGACAGAGAGACAGAACAGACAGCCAGAGACCGACACAGTGGAAAGACAGAGAGGCTGAGACAGAGAGGCTGAGACAGAACGAGACAAACACAGACACAGACAGACAGTGACAGACATTGTAAAAATAGACTGGCAGACAGAGACAGACTGACGGACAGACAAACAGAGATACAAAGACAGACAGAGACTGAGAGACAGACGGACAGAGACAGTTAGACAAACTAACTCTACCAAAGCACCAATCACCTACTGCGGCACCAAGAGACGCCAACCCAAGTAAACAGAAACCCTCCTCGTGGTGTACATTAACACAGTATAACCTTTTTCTTCTATATTTTAAATTTATTTCTGTTCTTTTTTTCGCCCCCCCCCCCAGGCCCCGTTGTGGGTCGTTTGATCTGTGCCCGGGTGGGCTAATTCCCATTAAAAAAAAAAGCAACTGGCTGGGCCCAGCCTCGAACTGGTCCCGGCGGTGCTAGACGTAGTTCGTCATGCCACCGCCACGGGTCTACTGTCGGCTTTTCTGAAGGTGGTTCTGTTGTTTTTCTTTAATAATTCATATATTTTCGTAGTTTTTCTCAGGATTTCTTTGAATTTATACTCCAATAGCAGAGTTACAATTGTATTGAAGCTGTGTGTGGCCCTTTTACAGCCAATCTTGGCTACTAACTCAAGATACACTTGTGTGTGCGTGTTTGACTGTCGTGTGTGTATGTGTATGAGTGTCGTGAGTTTACGTGAATCATGAAGACATTTTGCAAGAACCTTTACCAAAACACATACAAAAGAATACCAAACAGTAATAAACAACAGCGCCACGGTAACTCTGCTATTTGAGTTTAAAATCACGTTAAGAACTGCGAAAATAAATCAATTATTGAAGAAAAACTGCAAAAATACCACATGTAACATAAATACAACTTCTGGAATGTTGATTAATGTCCCCCTGGCGGTGGCCTGGCGAACTAGGTACCACCGTGGGGGGGGTCACAGCTTCCATGGTAAACACTTTAAATATTATGAGTGTCTCTCACCCACAATGGAGAGGCCTACCAAGTGCACTCTCACCACCGCTGTCTACACCTACACTATGGTTACTCACACGAGCCAGAAGCACCGGACATGGAGTAGAAAAATTGTCCTCGTTGCAGATATTAGAGATGGTGACGTCATCGTGTGGGTAGCAACGGACCCTGGTGTTATCGTGAAGTAATGGTGAGGTGATGGTGATAGTAAAAGAGATGGTGAATAGATGGTGAAGTTCTTGGGAAGGCCACAGTGAGGTAACGATGAGAATGGTGATATTATGGTGAAATGATGGTGAGGTGACTGGAGGAACTATTCACTAGAGGACCGATGCTGGTGAAGGGTTACTGGTGCACCACTGAAGTATGAATGAAGAAGTAATGATAAAAAAGATAGCTAAAAGGAATGATGGTGAGATATAAGAGAAGAGGTGATGGTGAGTTTTAATGGTGATGGTGAGCGTAATGGTCCGGGTTTACAAGCTTTTACATATACGTGAACGCTTTAAGATTATAACACACACACACACACACACACACACACACACACACTCACACACACACACACACACACCATTTTTATCCTTCATATCCCGAGAAAATTTACTCAACTAAAATAAATAACTATGATGTAGTGATGTAGTGTTTCTCGTCATCCAGGCCAGGTGATGTAGTGTTTCTCGTCATCCAGGCCAGGTGATGTAGTGTTTCTCGTCATCGAGGCCAGGTGATGTAGTGTTTCTCGTCATCCAGGCCAGGTGATGTAGTGTTTCTCGTCATCCAGGCCAGGTGAGGTAGTGTTTCTCGTCATCCAGCCCAAGTGATGTAGTGTTTCTCGTCATCCAGGCCAGGTGATGTAGTGTTTCTCGTCATCCAGGCCAGGTGATGTAGTGTTCTCGTCATCCAGGCCAGGTGATGTTGTGTTTCTCGTCATCCAGGCCCGGTGATGTAGTGTTTCTCGTCATCCAGGCCAGGTGATGTAGTGTTTCTCGTCATCCAGGCCAGGTGATGTAGTGTTTCTCGTCATCCAGGCCAGGTGATGTAGTGTTTCTCGTCATCCAGGCCAGGTGATGTAGTGTTTCTCGTCATCCAGGCCAGGTGATGTAGTGTTTCTCGTCATCCAGGCCAGGTGATGTAGTGTTTTTCGTCATCCAGGCCAGGTGATGTAGTGTTTTTCGTCATCCAGGGCAGGTGATGTAGTGTTTCTCGTCATCCAGGCCAGGTGATGTAGTGTTTCTCGTCATCCAGGCCAGGTGATGTAGTGTTTCTCGTCATCCAGGCCAGGTGATGTAGTGTTTCTCGTCATCCAGGCCAGGTGATGTAGTGTTTCTCGTCATCCAGGCCAGGTGATGTAGTGTTTCTCGTTATCCAGGCCAGGTGATGTAGTGTTTCTCGTCATTCAGCCCAAGTGAGGAAGATTTTTTTGTGGAAATTTCAGTAAAGATTAAAATTAACCCCCCACACTCCTCCTCCCCCCCCCTCCTCTCCACAAAAAAATCAAGGAAATTGTTTTTATTTACGACTAACAACAATAAAACCATATATTTATGTACGGAATTTGTTAGAAAAAGTCATCAAACAGTTGTGGTTACGTTTAACAAATACCAAAACGTAATCTAGAAAAAAACTTTATAGGATGGAAATATTAATTGGACAGATACTCTTGAACTATACGGTAAATCCATATCTTTTTTTTCCATTTAACAAAAGAGGAAGTCGTGCCATTGAGATTGGTCGCGGAAGTAGAAAATAATCTTTTCCGTATCAGACTGACGAAAAAAAAAAAGAAAACAGATTTTTTTAAATAGCGTGACTGTCCCTGGAGAGCTGTGGAAGTACTGGAGGAAATAGTGCCGGGAGGAAAGGGAGGTGGAGGAGGGAGAGGAAGGAGGGGGGGGGAGGAGGAGGTGGAGTAGAAAAGGGATTCTGATGTGGTTTTGTTTTTCTTCTAGTTAAGTGTTTTCTCTCTCTCTCTCTCTCTCTCTCTCTCTCTCTATCAGTACGTTTTTCAGCCAGACCATCCTCACATCAGTCAATCCGACCCTCCTCCACTTTATCCTTCTACAGGTAGTTCCTCTACTTCAGTCGCTCCGTCAGTCTATAATACTGTGAGCGAATGTATACTTTACACCATTAACTCCTCCTGTAGTATTAGATGGAAAGATTTGAAACATGTTATAAGGATATTTACACATAGTGATCCATACGTGTTGTAGTAGTAAGGCGAGTCTTTGGTTAAAATATATAAATATACAGTATATTAACCCCGACCCGCGTCATGGCTTGTATTATGAAGCACTCGCCTCGGGGGTGTGGAGCTTTTGTAATTAACTCAATTTGTTTATTTTTTTTATGTAATGAATTATATAATGATAATAGTTTCTTTGAACTTCTGTCATTTACATGGTGAGCTCTGATGTCCTTTATGTTCTTAGTTACTCGTAGTGGAGATACTGGAAACTTATTTACTTTATTTTTTTATTAACGATATACTAGTTGTGGGACACGTGAGAATGGTAGAGAGAAGTATATCCATCTTAATGGATCGACAGTTGTGGGTAAAGTTAAGAAAGTCTACGGTATTCGTTACCCACGTTTCACTACTAAACCTCCTCGTTTAATTCTGGTTTCTTGTACTTCCTTTCAATTCAAATATTCTTGTCTATGTGCCGCTGATTCTCAAACTGACAGACACTCACGTATTAATACTTCATTTTTATATCGTGCTGAAATATAAAAATTCGATTGAACATAGCGAATATAACAAAAGCAAGAATTCCTTCAGTAGGTTAAATAAAAGAAGAGTTTAAATCATCTTACTCACGGTATTGAGTCTTCGTAGTCGAGGGATTGGGTCATCGTACTCAAGGGATTAGCTCATCGTACTGATTAAGTTAAACCGTAATACCAAAGGCGTCAATACATTCATTTGTTAAGTTTAAGTTATAGGCAGTGACACCATCAACGAATTGAATGATTTTAACACGACAACATTATTTTTGTCATTTTGTTGCTGGTGCCTGACAGAGTGCGCAGTACATCTGTTGCCAATGCAGATGCATCTTAAGCTAGACTAAGCAGCGACAGAGTTTCATGACACACACACTCACACAAAAAGCAGAATTCATAAATATCACGTCCTGAACCACTCAAGAAATTGCTTACCCAGACTATAATTATTCACAAGACACACAAATAGAACTTTTCGTATACTGCGCACTTAATATCATAGGTGGGGGATGGGGTGTGTGTGGGGGGAGGAGGAGGAGGACACGGGATGGGGGGTGTGTGTGGGGTGGGTGGAGGTGGAGGAGGAAACACGCTATAAGAGATCGTATGAAGTTTAGGATTCTCCAAGATATGTCGGTAGATAACTTTAAAGACGCTTGGTGAAGACGACTCGCCAGGGAGTCAACAAGAGAGATGAGCTTGCTGCGTCTTATACGATGTTGGTAGGGTGTAATTGACGCACCCCCCCCCCCCGCTAATGACGCTTGAGGCTACAGGCTTTTAAGTTTTTTTGTGGTCCTTGGAGGAATTTATAAGTTTAAGTGTCAGAATGTAGTAGGATTAAAAGTCAGGTCAGGAGATGAGACGCCAGAGAGAAGCTTACTGAGGCTAAGTTATATAGACGAGTGTGTTGGTCGGCACTAGGTTCATATGTCTTTTCTGCCTGAGTTTTTTTCCCCTCACTCCTCGTAGCAAGATGTTAAGATATTTTTCCTATACGAGGTACGAAAAAGTAATATTTGTCTTTCTGAAAAAAAATTTCTCTGTTGACTCATCCACTTCATTTATGCATTTACTTTTATTATTATTATTATTATTATTATTATTATTATTATTATTATTATTATTATTATTATTATTATTATTATATTATTATTATTATTATTATTATTATTATTATTATTATTATTATTATTATTATTATTATTATTATTATTATTATTATTATTATTATTATTATTATTATTATTATTAGTAGTAGTAGTAGTAGTAGTAGTAGTAGTAGTAGTAAAGGATGATGTCAGGGCAGCAGCAGGGAACCTACAAGTGTGTGCTGGCCACCAGGCTGGTGGGGAGGCGGCCATTCACGCCATGAGATTGATATTTGAGCAGCGTGATTGTGGATGCTTCAAACGCATTCAACATACTTAACCGCAAGGCTGCACTGCACAACATCAAGATCAAGTGTCCTAGCTTTGCGATGTATGTTGAAAATTCGTATAGGAATCCTTCAGACCTCTACATAGTAAACAACAAGGCTCTACGAGGTGATACCATCCTACAGTCGACCGAGGGAACAACACAGGGGGACCCCGTTGCAATGGCAATGTATGCAATTGGCCATCAGTGCTCCAACAAGAAATAAAATTTGAAACAACTGGGGTCAAACAAGTGGCATATGCTGATGACCTTACAGGAGCAGGAAAAGTGGGACTTGGTAACATCACGTGGTCCACAAAT
>NW_024721122.1:0-27357 GCF_018991925.1 Homarus americanus | reverse complement strand
CCCGGCCTTCACACCCGATTCATGTCACTGAAAGGGTGCCCAGCCCTCACACCCGCACATGACACTGAAGGGGTGCCCGGCCCTCACACTCCGGGTCATGGTGCTGGAGGTGCCCGGCCCTCACACCCTGGGTCATGTCACTAAAGTGACCCGCCCTCACACCCGGGTCATGTCACTGAAGGGATCACGGCCTCACACCCCAATGGATCAGTGCATGGCCCTCACACCCCGGGTCATGGACCTGAAGGGGTGCCCGCCTCACACCTGATTCATGGCACTGAAAGGGTCCCCGGCCCTCACACCCGGGTCATGGCACTTAAGGGTGCACAGCCCTCACACCCCGGGTCATGGACCAAAAGGGTGTCCGACCTCACACCACGGATCTAGGGTTTACGCGGTTCCAGGCCCTCACACCAGGGGTCATGGTGCTGGAGAATGCCCGGCCCTTACACCCTGGATCATGGTGCTGAAGGGGAGCCTGGCCCTCACACCCCGGATCATGGCACTGAAGGTGTGCCCGGCCCTGACTCCCCGGGTCGCCTGGTGCTGGAGGTGTGCCCAGACCTCCACCCCCGGTCATGTCACTGAAAGTGCTCCAGCCCTCAAACCCCAGGTCATGTCATTGAAGGGTGCCCAGCCCCTCACACCCCGGGTCATGGTGCTGGAGGGGTGCCCGGCCCTCACACCCCAGGTCATGGTGCTGAAGGGGTGCCCGGCCCTCACACCCCGGGTCATGTCACTGAAGGGGTGCCCGGCCCTCACACCCTGGGTCACGGCACTGAAGGGGTGCCTGGCCCTCACACTCCGGGTCATGGTGCTGAAGGGGTGCCCGGCTTTCACACCCCGATTCATGGCACTGAAAGGTGCCCGGCCCTCACACCTCGGGTCATGGTGCCTGAGGGGTGCCCGGCCCTCACACCCCGGGTCATAGGGTTGAAGCGGTTCCTGGCAATCACACCCCGGGTCATGGTGCTGATGGGGTGACCGGCCCTCACACCCCGATTCTTCGCACTGAAATCGAGCCCGGCCCTAACACTGTGGGTAATGGTGCTGAAGGGGTGCCTGGCACTCACACCCCGGCTCATGGCACTGAAGGGGTGTCCGGCCCTGACGCACTGGGTCATGTCACTGAAGGGGTGCCCGGCCTTCACACCCCGGGTCATGGCACTGAAGCAGTGCCCGGCCGTCACACCCCTGGCCATGGCACTGAAGGTATGCCCGGCCCTCACACCCCTGGTCATAGAGCTAAACGAGTGCCCGGCCCTCACCCCCCGGGTCATGGCACTGAAGGAGGGACCGGCCCTCACACCCCGGGTCATGGCACTGAACGAGTGACCGGCCCTCACATCCCGGGTCATGGCACTGAAGGTATGCCCGTTCCTCACACCCGTGGTCATAGAGCTAAACGAGTGCCCGGCCCTCACGCCCCGGGTCATATCATTGAAGGGGTGCCCGTCCCTCACACCCAGGGTCATATCACTGAAAAAATGCCCGGCCCTCACACCCAGGGTTATAGCTCTGAAGGCGTGCCCAGCCCTCATACCCCGGGTCATGGCACTGAAAAGGTGCCCGGCCCTCACACCCCGTGTCATGTGAAGGGGTGCCCGGCCCTCACACTCTGGTTCATAGCTCTGTAGGGGTGCCCGGCCCTCACACCCCGTTTCATGGCACTAAAGGGGTGCCCGGCACTCACATCCCGGCTCATGGCACTGAAGGGTTGCCTGGCCCTGACGCCCAGGGTCATGTCACTGAAGGGGTGCCCGGCCCTCACACCCCTATTCATGGCACTGAAGGGGTGACCGGCCCTCACAACCCGGTTCACAGCACTGTAGGGGTGCCCGGCCTTCACACCCCGTTTCATCGCACTGAAAGGGGGCCCGGCCCTCACACCCCGTTTCATGACACTGAAAGGGTGCCCGGCCCTCACACCCCGGGTCATGGCACTGAAAGGGTGCACGGCCCTATCCCGGGTTGCCACATGAAGGGTGCCCAGCCTCACACCCCTCACTGAAGGGTGCCTAGCCCTCACACCCCAGGTCATGGTACTGAAGGGGTGCCTGCCCTCACACCCCGGTCATGGTGCTAATGGGGGTGCCTGGCCCTACACCCTGGTCATGAAGAGGTGCCCGGCCTCACACCGGTTCACAAGTGCCCTGCCCCACACCCCGGCTCATGTCACTATGGGGTGCCCAAGCACACCCCCGGGTCATGTTGTTGAGGTGCCCGGCCCTGACACCCCGGTCAAGTGAAGGGGTGCCTGACCACACACCCTTTTCAAAGCACTGTATGGTTGCCTGGCCCCACCCCGGTCATGGACCCAAGGTGCCTGGCCCTCACACCACGGGTCATGGGCTTAAGCGGTTCCCGCCCTCACACCCCGGGTCATGGTGGTGGAGGGGTGCCCGTCCCTCACACCCAGGGTCAGCACTCAGTGCCTGGCCCTCACACCCCGGGTTATGCGATGGGTGCGCGGCCCTCACACCACGGTTCTTGCACTGAAATCCCGCCCGGCCCTAAACAGTGGATCATGGTGCTGAAGGGGTGCCCGGCCTCACACCCCTGTTCATGTCACTGAAGGGGTGCCCGGCCCTCACACCCCGGGTCATGGCACTGAAGTGGTGCCTGGCCCTCACACCCCGGTCATGGTGCTGAAGGGGTTCCCGGCACACACCCCCGATTCCTGGCACTGAAGGGGTGCCCGCCCACACTTCGGGTCATGGTGCCTGAGGGGTGCCCGGCCCTCACACCGGGTCATGGGGTTGAAGCGGCCCCCGCCATCACACCCCGGCTGTGCTGATGGGGTGCCCGCCTCACACCCCGATTCTTGGCACTGAAATCGAGCCCGGCCCTAACACTCTGGGTAATGGTGCTGAAGGGTGCCTGCACTCACACCCCGGCTCATGGCACTGAAGGGGTGTCCGCCCTGACGCCCTGGGTCATGTCACTGAAGGGGTGCCTGGCCCTCACACCCCTCGTCATAGAGCCAACGAGTGCCCGGCCTCACCCCGGGTCATGGCACTGAAGGAGGGACCGGCCTCACACCGGGTCATGGCACTGAACGAGGACCGGGCCCCACACCCCTGGTCATGGCACTGAAGGCTATGCCCGTTCCTCACACCCATGGTCATAGAGCTAAACGAGTACCCGGCCTCAACCCCGGGTCATATCATTGAAGGGGTGCCTGCCCTCACACCCACGGTCATATTACTGAAAAATGCCCGGCCTCACACCCCGGGTCATAGCTCTGAACGTGCCCAGCCCTCATACCCCGGGTCATGGCACTGAAAAGGTGCCCGGCCCTCACACCCCGTGTCATGTGAAGGTGCCCGGCCCTCACACTCTGGTTCATAGCTCTGTAGGGTGCCCGGCCTCACACCCTGCTTCTCGGCACTAAAGGGTGCCCGGCCTCACATCCCGTCTGGCACTGAAGGTTGCCCGGCCCCTGACGCCCAGGGTCATGTCACTGAAGCAGCCCGCCTCACACCCCTATTCATGGCACTGAAGGTGACGGCCCTCACACCCCTGTCTACAGCACTGTATGCGCCCGGCCTTCACACCGCGATTCATGTCACTGAAAGGGTGCCCGGCCCTCACACCCCGGTTCATGACACTGAAGGTGCCCGGCCCTCACACCCGGGTCATGGTGCTGGAGGGGTGCCCTGGCCTCACACCGGGTCATGTCACGGGGTGACCTGCCCTCACACCCCGGGTCATGGCACTGAGGGTTCACGACCTCACACCCCGGGTCATGGACCCAAAGGGTTGCCCGGCCCTCACACCCCTATTCATGAACTAAGGTGCACGGCCTCACACCTGGTTCACAGCAGAAGGGTGCCCGCCTTCACACCCCCTAACGCACTGAAAGGGTGCCTGCGCCTCACACACCGTTTCATGACACTGAAAGGGGTGCCCGGCCTCACACCCCGGTCATGGCACTGGAAAGGGTACGGGCCCTCACACCCCGGGTCATGGACCCAAGGTGCCCGGCCTCACACCACGGATCATGGGCGACGGTTCCGGCCCTCACACCCTGGTCATGGTGCTGGGAGGTGCCCGCCCTCACACCCCCGGGTCATGGTGCCAGCGGGGTCAGGGCCTCACACCCGGGTCAATGTCACTGAAGGAGTGCCCGCCCTCACACCGGGTCACGGCACTAGCGTGTCTGGCCTCACACCCGGGTCATGGCACTGCAGGGTGCCTGGCCTTCACACCCTGCTTCATCGCACTGAAAGGGTGCTGACCTCACACCTGCTCTCATGACACTGAGGTGCCCGGCCTCACACCCCGGGTCATGGCACTGAAAGGGTGAACGGCCTCACACCGGGCTCATGGACCCAAAGGTGCCTCCGCCTCACACCACGGATCATGGGGTTGACGCGGTTCCTGCCCTACACCCCCGGATCATGGTGCTAGGAATGCCCGGCCTCACACCCCGGGTCATGTCACTGAAGGTGCCTGCCCTCACACCCCGGGTCACGGCACTGAAGGGGTGCCTGGCCTCACCCCGGGTCATGGTGCTGGCGTCGGCTTTTACACCCCGATTCAGGCACTGAAAGGGTCCCCGGCCCACACCCCGGGTCATGGCACTAAAGGGTGCACGGTCCTCACACCCCGGTCATGGACCCAAAGGTGTCTGGCCTCACACCCACGGATCATGGGGTTAGCGGTTCCCTGGCCCTACACCCCGGGTCATGGTGCTGGAGGGTGCCCGCCTCACACCCCGGTTCATGTCACTGAAGGGGTGCCTGGCCCTCACACCCTGGGTCATGGCACTGAAGGGGTTCCTGGCCCTCACACCCTGGGTCATGGTGTGCTGAAGGGTGCCCGCCTCACACCCCGGGTCATGCCCTCACTCCCCGGTTCATGGCACGATGTGGGGGTGCCCGGCCCTCACTCCCAGTCATGGTGCTGTAGGGGCCCCTGGCCCCTCACACCCTGGCTATGTGAAGGGGTGCCTGGCCTCACACCCTGGTTCACAGCACTATTGGGGTGCCCGGCCTTCACACCCTGTTTCATGGCACAGAAAGGTGCCCGGCCTCACACCCCGGTTCATGGCACTGGAGGGTGCCTGGCCCTCACACTCTGTTCATGGCACTGAAGGGGCATCTGCCCTCACACTCCGGGACATGGTGCTGAGGGATCCCCTGCCCGCCACCCCCCGACATGTCACCAAGGTGCCTGGCCCTCACACCCCAGGTCAAGGGAAGGGGTGCCCGGCCCTCACACCCTGGGTCATGTGGAAGGGGTGCCCGGCCCGCCACCCCTGGTTCACAGCACTGTAGGGGTGCCTGGCCTCACACTCCCCGTTTCAGGCACTGAAAGGGTGCCCAGCTATCACACCCCCGGTTCATGGCACTGAAGGTGCCCGGGCTCCCCAGCACCTGTGGCACTAAGGGGTGCTCCGCCCTCACACCCTGCTTGATGTCATGAAAGGGGTGCCCGGCCTGACACCACTGTAGGGTGCCGGGCATTCACACCGTTTCATGTCACGAAAGGGGTGCCGGCCCTGACACCCTGGTCATGTCACTGAAGGAGTGACCCGCCCCTCATACCCAGGTTCATGGCACTGAAGGGTGCCCGCCCTCACACCCCGAGTCATGGTGCTGGAGGGTGCCAGCCATTACACCCCGGGTCAGGGCACTGAAGGGTTGCCGGCCATTACACCCCGGGTCATGGGAAGGGTGCCCGTCCTCAGCCCGGTTCATAACACTGTAGGGGTGCCTGCACTCCACGTTCAGGACACTGAAAGGGTGCCGGCCATCACACCCCGGTTCATGGCACTGAAGGGGTGCCGGCCCTTACACCCGTGTTCATGGCACTGAAGGGGTGCCCGGCCCTCACACTCCGGTCATGGTGCTGGAGGGTCCCGGCCCTCACTCGGGTCATGTCACTAAGGGTGCCCGGCCCTCACTCCCGGGTCATGTCACTGAAGGGGTGCCCGCCATCAGTTCATGGCACTGATGGGGTGCCAGCCCTCACACCCCGAGTCATGGTGCTGAAGGGGTGCCCGGCCCTCACACCCCGGTTCCTAGCACTGTAGGGGTGCCCGGCCTTCACACCCCGTTTCATGGCACTGAAAGGGTGCCGCCCTCACACCCAGTTCATGGCACTGAAGATGTGCCCGGCCCTCACCCCGTCCATGGCACTGAAGGAGTGCCCGGCCCTCACAATCCGGGTCATGGTGCTGGAGGGATGCCCGGCCTTCACACCCGGGTAATGTCACTGAATGGGTGTCCGGCCCCTCATTCTGGGCCATGGTGCTGGAAGGGTACCCGGCCCTCACCTCCAGTTCATGGTGCTGGGGTGCCCGCCCTCACACCCCGGGTCATGTCACTAAGGGTGCCGGCCCTCACACCCCGGGTCATGTTACTGAAGGAGTGACCGGCCCTCACCCAGGTTCATGGCACTGAAGGGGTGCCCGGCTCTCACCCCGGCACATGGTGCTGGAGGGTGCCCGCCCACACCCCGGGTCAGGAACTGAGGGTGCCCGGCCCCACACCCCGGGTCATGAAGGGGTGCCCGGCCTGAACCCCGGGTCATGAGAAAGGGTGCCCGGCCCTCACACCCTGGTTCATGCCACTGTATGGGTGCCAGCACTCACCACGATTCATGGTGCTGAAAGGGGCCGGCCCTCACACCCGGGTCATGTGAAGGGGTGCCCTGCCCTCACACCCGGGTTATGTGAAGGGGTGCCCGCCCTCACACCCGGGTCATGTCACTGAAGGGTGCCCGGCCCTCACACCGCGGTTCATGGCTGATGGGGTGCCCGGCCCTCACACCCGAGTCATGGTGCTGAAGGGGTGCCCGGCCCTCACACCCCGGTCATTTCCTGAAAATGTGCGGGCTGACCCTGGGTCAAGGCACTGAAGGGGCAGCCCTCACTCCCGGTTCATGGCACTGATGGGGTGCCCGCCCTCACCCCACCCAGTCATGGTGCTGGGGGTTCCAGCCCTCACACCCCGGGTCATGTGAAGGGGTGCCGGCCCTCACACCCCGGTTCACAGCACTGTGGGGTGCCCTTCACACCCCGTTTCATGGCACAGAAAGGGTGCCCGGCCCTCACACCCAGTTCATGGCACTGAAGGGGTGCCAGCCCTCACACCCCTGTTCATGGCACTGAAGGGTGCCAGCCCTCCGGGACACATGGTGCTGGAGGATCCCGGCCCTCACGGGACATGTCACTAAGGGTGCCGGCCTCACCCCAGGTCATGTGAAGGGTGCCCGGCCCTCACCCCGGGTCATGTGAGGTGCGCCTACACCGGTTCACAGCTTGAGGTGCGCCTTCCACCCCGTTTCAGGGCACTGAAAGGGTGCCGCCCACAGTTCCTTGCTGAAGGGTGCCAGCCCTTCACCCATTCATGGCACTGAAGGGGTGCCCGGCCTCACCCGTTTGATGTCACGAAAGGGTGCCCGGCCTTACACCGGGTCATGTCACTGAAGAGTGACCGGCCCTCACCCAGGTTCATGGCACTGAAGGGGTGCGCCTTCACTACCCAGGGTCATGTGAAGGGTGCCCGGTCCTCTAACCGGTTCACACCCAGGGGTGCGGGCATTCACACCGTTTCATGTCACGAGGGTGCCCGGCCCTGCAGGTCATCAGCTGAAGAGTGACCGGCCCTCATACCCAGGTTCATGGCACTGGGTGCCCGGCCTCACACCAGTCATGGTGCTGGAGGGTTGGCCGTACACCCGGGTCATGGCACTGAAGTTGCCAACCTACACGGGTCATGGAAGGGGTGCCGGTCCTCCGCCCGGTTCATAACACTGTAGGGTGCCCTACACCTTTCAGGACACTGAGGGTGTGCCTCACCGGTTCAGCTGAAGGTGCCGCCCCTTGTGTTCATGGCACTGAAGGTGCCCGGCCCTCCTCCGGGTCATGGTGCTGGAAGGGTCCCGACTCCCGGTCATGTCACTAAGGGTGCCGGCCCTCCTCCAGGTCGTCACTGAAGGTGCCCGGCCATCCACCCCGGTTCATGTCACTGATGGGGTGCCCGGCCTCCACCAGGTCATGGTGCTGAAGGTGCCCGGCCCTCACCCGGTTCATGGCACTGTAGGGTGCCCGCCTCACACCCGTTTCATGTTAAAGGGTCCGCCCTCACCCGGTTCATGGCACTGAAGTTGGCCCTCCACCCTGGTTCATGGCACTGAAGGTGCCCGGCCTCTAATCCGGGTCATGGTGCAGGAGGTGCCGCCTTCACCCCTGGTGTCACTGAATGGGTGTCCGGCCCTCTCTGGGCCATGGTGCTGGAGGTGCCCGGCCTCACCTCGTTCATGGTGCTGGAGGTGCCCAGCCCTCACACCCGGGTCATGTCACTAAAGGGGTGCCAGGCCCTCACACCCGGTCATGTTACTGAAAGGCAGCCTCACACCCAGGTTCATGGCACTGAAGGGTGCCCGCTCTCACACCCCGGGCATGGTGCTGGGTGCCAGCCCCTCACACCCCGGGTCATGTCACTAGGGTGCCCGCCCTCAGACCACGATTCATGGCACCATCGAGCCAGGCCCTCACCCGATTCATGGCACTGAAATCGAGCCAACAGCGCAGGTCATGGTGCTGAATGGGTGCCCGGCCCTCACCCCCGATTCATGGCACTGTAGGGTGCCCGGCCTTCACACCCTGTTTCATGGCACTGAAAGTGTGCGCCCTCACAGGGACATGTCACTGAAAGGGTGCCCGGCCCTACACCCCGGGTATGTCACTGAAGGATGCCCAGCCCTCACACCCCAGGTCATCATTACTGAAGGGCCAGCCGTCACACCCCGGAGTCATTTCACTGAATTGGTGTCCAGCCCTCACACGCCGGGCCATGGTGCTGGAGGGTGCCCGGCCCTCACACCCCGGGTCAGGGAACTTAAGGGGTGCCCGGCCCTGACCCCGGGTCATGTGAAGGGGTGCCCGGCCCTGACACCCTGGTTTAAACCACGGTATGGGTGCCCGGCACTCACACCCGTTTCATGGTGCTGAAGGGGTGCCGCCCTCCACCCCGGTCATGTGAAGGGTGCCCGGCCCTCACACCCCGGGTTATGTGTAGCGGTGCCCGGCCCTCACACCCCGGGTCATGTCACTGATGGGGTGCCGGCCTCACACCCCGGGTTATTTCACTGAAAGTGTGCCCGGGCCTCACACCAGGTCATGGCACTGAAGGGGAGCCTTGCCCTCACTCCCCGGTTCATGGCACTGGTGGGGTGCCCGCCCTCACACCCCGAGTCATGGTGCTGAAGGGTGCCCGGCCCTCACACCCCGGTCATGTGAAGGAGTGCCCGGCCCACACCCCGGTCATGTGAAGGGGTACCCGGCCTCACACTCCGGTTCACAGCACTGTAGGGGTGCCTGCCTTCACACCCGTTTCAGGGCACTGAAAGTGCCCGGCCCTCACACCCGAGTCATGGTGCTGAAGGGGTGCCGCCTCCACCCAGGTCATGTGAAGGGTGCCCGGCCCCACCCGGGTCATGTGAAGGGGTGCCCGGCCCTCACCCGGTTCACAGCACTATAGGGTGCCCGGCCTTCACACCCCGTTTCATGGCACTGAAAGGGTGCCCGGCCCTCACACCCCGGTTCATGGCACTGAAGGGGTGCCCGGCCCTCACACCCCTGTTCATGGCACTGAAGGGGTGCCCGGCCCTCACACTCCGGGTCATGGTGCTGGAGGGATCCCCGGCCCTCACACCCCGGGACATGTCACTAAAGGGGTGCCCGGCCCTCACACCCCTGGTCATGTCAATAAGGGTACACGGCCCTCACACCCCGGGTCATGGACCTAAAGGGGTGCCAGCCCTCACACCCGGCTTCATGGCACTGAAGGGGTGCCCGGCCCTCACACGGTTCACAGCACTGTAGGGGTGCCAGGCCCTCACACACCGGGTCATGGTGCTGGAGGGTGCCAGCCCTCACACCCCGGTTCACAGCACTGTAGGTGCGGGCCTTCACACCCTGTTTCATGGCACTGAAGGGTGCCCGGCCCTCTCTTCATGGTGCTGGAGGGGTGCCCGGCCCCACACCCCGGGGCATGGTGCTGGAGGGGTGCTCGGCCACCCGTGTCATGTCACTGAAAGGGTGCCCGGCCGTCACCCCGGGTCATGTCACTGAATGAGTGTCCGGCCCTCACACCCCGGGACATGGTGCTGGAGGGTGCCCGGCCTTCACACCCGGGTCATGGTGCTGATGGGGTACCAGCCCCACCTGATTCATGGCACTGAAATCAGGCCAGGCCCTCACCCCGATTCATGGCAGTGAAATCAGGCAAGCCCCAACACCCCGGGTCATGGTGCTGAAGGTGCCCGGCCCTCACACGCCGATTCATGGCACTGAAATCGAGCCAGGCCCTCAAACCCGCGTCATGTGAAGGGGTGCCCGGCCCTCACACCCGGTTCGCAGCACTGTAGGGTGCCCGCTACACCCTGTTTCATGGCACTAAAAGGGTGCCCGGCCCTCACACCCCAGTTCATGTCACTGAATTGGTGTCCGGCCCTCACACCACGGGCCATGGTGCTGGAGGGGTACCC
Source organism: Homarus americanus (assembly GCF_018991925.1). Taxonomy (NCBI): domain Eukaryota; kingdom Metazoa; phylum Arthropoda; class Malacostraca; order Decapoda; family Nephropidae; genus Homarus; species Homarus americanus. The sequence continues at coordinate 16,854 of NW_024721122.1, read as the reverse complement.
GGCCCTCACACCCCGGGTCATGGGAAGGGGTGCCCGGCCCTGAATCGGCTGCTTGTCCAATTAACCAGTCCGTTCACACATATTTATATTTGGGTTTTAAGTATCGAAACCCAAACGGTAGTTCCTTTGTTTTATTATAAAAGGTTGTATATATAATTCCTGAGTGTATATCAACCGTAAATCTCACTGATCTAGGAGTGAATGAGAAAGGGCCCGGGTATGATAAACGTTTGGTCACGTCCTTTCGATATGAGTTGAGGTGAGCTACTGAAGCTTAGGGGCATCGCAGTGCGTGCTTACAGAAATGCTGAGCTATGGGTCTCGCCCTCTTGGGTAAGTTGCCCGCTCACGTGTCAATCTCATGTCTTACTCATAGACAGTGGAAAGTTACAGGGTGGTGAATCTGAATATAATATCAGATGTATTGACCCATTTATATAATACATTCTGTTGATGAGACAGGGGCCTATTACAGCCCTCACACCCCGGTTCATAACACTGTAGGGGTGTTCTGCACTCACACCCCGTTTCATGGCACTGAAGGGGAGCCCGGCCCTCACTCCCCGAGTCATGGTGCTGGAGGGGGGCCGGCCCTCACACCCCAGGTCATGTGAAGGTGCCCAGCCCTCACCCCGGGTCAATATGAAGGGGTGCCCGCCCTCACACCCCGGGTCATGTGATGGGTGAACGGCCCTCACACCCTGGTTCACAGCACTGTGGGGTGCCCGGCCTTCACACCCGTTTCATGTCACGAAGGGGTGCCCGGCCCCTGACACCCAGGGTCATGTCACTGAAGGAGTGACCGGCCCGCACACCCAGGTTCATGGCACTGAAGGGGTGCCCGGCCCTCCACCCAGTCATGGTGCTGGAGGGGTGCCCGGCCCTCCACCCCAGGTCATGTGAAGGGTGCCCGGCCCTCACACCCCGGGTCATGTGAAGGGGTGCCCGGCCCTCACACCCTGGTTCACAGCACTGTAGGGGTGCCCGGCCTTCACACCGTTTCATGTCACGAAAGGGTGCCCGGCCCTGACACCCAGGGTCATGTCACTGAAGGTGACCGGCCCTCACACCCAGGTTCATGGCACTGAAGGGGTGCCCGCCCTCACACCCCGGGGCATGGTGCTGGAGGGGTGCCCGGCCTCACACCCTGATTCATGGCACTGAAATCGAGCCAGGCCACACCCCGATTCATGGCACTGAAATCAGGCAAGCCCCAACACCCCAGGTCATGGTGCTGTAGGGGTGCCCGGCCCTCACACGCCGATTCATGGCACTGAAATCGAGTTAGGCCCTCAAACCATGCGTCATGTGAAGGGGTGCCCGGCCCTCACACCCCAGTTCGAAGCACTGGTGGGGTGCCCGGCTCTCCACCTGTTTCATGGCACTGAGAGGGTGCCCGGCCCTCACACCCCGGCTCATGACACTGAAGGGGTGCGCCCTCACACCCCGGTTCATGGTGCTGGAGAGGGGTGCCAGCCCACACCCGGGGTCAGGGCACTGAAGTGGTGCCTGGCCGTCATACGGGTATCACTGAATGGGTGTCCGGCCCTCACACCCCAGGCCATGGTGCTGGAGGGGTGCCCGGCCTCACACTCCGGTTCATGGTGCTGGAGGGTGCCCGGCCCTCGCACCCCGGGTCATGTCACTAAGGTGCCCGGCCTCACACCCCGGGTCATGTTACTGAAGGAGTGACCGGCCCTCACACCCAGGTTCATGGCACTGAAGGGTGCCAGCCTCACACCCCGGCCGCATGGTGCTGGAGGGGTGCCAGCCCTCACACCCCGGGACATGTCACTGAAAGGGTGCCCGGCCCTCACACCCGGGTCATGTCACTGAAGGGATGCCCAGCCCTCACCCCTGGTCATCATTACTGAAGGGAGCCCGGCCGTCACACCCGAGTCATTTCACTGAATGGTGTCCGCCCTCACCCCAGGCCATGGTGCTGGAGGGTGCCAGGCCCTCACACCCTGGGTCAGGGAACTTAAGGGGTGCCTGCGCCACTCCCCAGGTCTCATGAAGGGTGCCCGGCCCTGACACCCCGGGTCATGAAAGGTGCCCGGCCTCACCTGGTTCAAACCACGGTATGGGTGCCCGGCACTCACACCCATTTCATGGTGCTGAAGGGTGCCCGGCCCTCACACCCCAGGTCATGTGAAGGGGTGCCCTGCCCTCACACCCCGGGTTATGTGAAGGGTGCCAGCCCCTCACACCCCGGGTCATGTCACTGAAGGGGTGCCAGCCCTCACACCGCGGTTCATGGCACTGATGGGTGCCCGGCCCTCACACCCCGAGTCATGGTGCTGAAGGGTGCCCGGCCCTCACACCCCGGTCATTTCACTGAAGTGTGCCCGGGCCTCACACCCCGGGTCAAGGCACTGAAGAGGGGCCAGCCCTCACTCCCGGTTCATGGCACTGATGGGGTGCCAGCCCTCACCCAGGTCATGTTGCTGAAGGGGTGCCCGGCCCTCACAGGTCATGTGAAGGGGTGCCCGGCCCTCACACCCGGGTCATGTGAAGGGTACCCGGCCCTCACTCCGGTTCACAGCACTGTAGGGGTGCCCGGCCTTCACACCCGTTTCAGGGCACTGAAAGTGCCCGGCCCTCACACGAGTCATGGTGCTGAAGGGGTGCCCGGCCCTCACACCCGGGTCATGTGAAGGGTGCCCGGCCCTCACACCCGGTTCACAGCACTATAGGGGTGCCCGGCCTTCACACCCCGTTTCATAGCACTGAAAGGGTGCCCGGCCCTCACACCCGGTTCATAGCACTGAAGGGGTGCCCGGCCCTCACACCCTGTTCATGGCACTGAAGGGGTGCCCGGCCCTCCACTCCGGGACATGTCACTAAAGGGGTGCCCGGCCCTCACACCCGGTTCATAACACTGTAGGGGTGCCCTGCACTCACACCCGAGTCATGGTGCTGAAGGGTGCCCGGCCCTCACACCCCAGGTCATGTGAAGGGGTGCCCGGCCCTCACACCCCGGGTCATGTGAAGGGGTGCCCGGCCCTCACACCCTGGTTCACAGCACTGTAGGGTGCCCGGCCTTCACACCTTTCAGGGCACTGAAAGTGCCCAGCCATCACACCCCGGTTCTAGCACTGAAGGGTGCCCGGCCCTTACACCCGTGTTCATGGCACTGAAGGGTGCCCGGCCTCACACCCCGTTTGATGTCACGAAAGGGGTGCCCGGCCCTGACACCCCAGGTCATGTCACTGAAGGAGTGACCGGCCCTCACACCCAGGTTCGGCACTGAAGGGGTGCCCGGCCTTCACACCCCGGGTCATGTGAAGGGGTGCCCGGCCCTCACAACCCAGTTCACAACACTGTAGGGGTGCCGGGCATTCACACCCGTTTCATGTCACGAAAGTTGCCCGGCCCTGACACCCCGGGTCATGTCATTGAAGGGTGACCGGCCCTCATACCCCAGGTTCATGGCACTGAAGGGGTGCCCGGCCCTCACACCCCGGGGCATGGTGCTGGAGGGGTGCCCAGCCCTCACACCCTGATTCATGGCACTGAAATCGAGCCAGGCCCTCACACCCCGATTCATGGCACTGAAATCGAGCCAAGCCCCAACACCCCAGGTCATGGTGCTGTAGGGGTGCCCGGCCGTCACACGCCGATTCATGGCACTGAAATCGAGTTAGGCCCTCAAACCCCGCGTCATGTAAAGGGGTGCCCGGCCCCCACACCCCGGTTCGCAGCACTGGTGGGGTGCCCGGCCCTCACACCCTGTTTCATGGCACTGAAAGGGTGCCCGGCCTTTACACCCCGGCTCATACACTGAAGGGGTGCGCGCGTCCTCACCCCGGGTCATGGTGCTGGAGGGTGCCCGGCCCTCACACCCCGGGTCATGTCACTGAAGTGGTGCCCGGCCGTCACACCCCGGTCATGTCACTGAAGGAGTGCCCTGCCCTCACACCCCGGGGCATGGTGCTGGAGGGGTGCCCTGTCCACACCCCGGGTCATGTCACTGAAGGGGTGCCCGGCCCTCAGACCACGATTCATGGCACTTAAATCGAGCCAGGCCCTCACACCCCGATTCATGCACTGAATCGAGCCGCCCCAACACCCGGGTCATGGTGCTGAATGGGTGCCCGGCCTCACAACCCGATTCATGGCACTGAAAGGGTGCCCGGCCTTACACCCCGGCTCATGACACTGAAGGGATGCGCGCCCTCACACCCCGGGTCATGGTGCTGGAGGGGTGCCCGGCCCTCACAACCCGGGCCATGGTGCTGAGGGTGCCCGGCATTCACACTCCGGTTCATGGTGCTGGAGGGTGCCCGGCCTCGCACCCCGGGTCATGTCACTAAAGGTGCCCGGCCCTCACACCCCGGGTCAGTGTCACTGAAGGAGTGACCGCCCTCACACCCAGGTTCATGGCACTGAAGGGTGCCCGGCCCTCACCCCGGGGCATGGTGCTGAGGGGTGCCCAGCCCTCACACCCTGATTCATGGCACTGAAATGAGCCAGGCCTCACACCCCGATTCATGGCACTGAAATCGAGCCAGGCCTCACACCCCCATTCATGGCACTGAATCGAGCTGCCCCAACACCCCAGGTCATGGTGCTGAAGGGTGCCCGGCCCTCACACCCCGGGTCATGTCACTGAAGGTGCCTGGCCTCACGATTCATACCAAATCGAGCCAGGCCCTCACACCCCGATTCATGGCACTGAAATCGAGCCGCCCCAACACCCGGGGTCAGGTGCTGAATGGGTGCCCGCCCTCACAACCCGATTCATGGAACTGTAGGGGTGCCCGGCCTTCACACCCTGTTTCATGGCACTGAAAGTGTGCCCGGCCCTCACACCCCGGGACATGTCACTGAAAGGGTGCCCGGCCCTCACCACCCCGTCATGTCACTGAAGGGATGCCCAGCCCTCACACCCCAGGTCATCATTGCGAAGGGGCCCGCCGTCACACCCCGGAGTCATTTCACTGAATTTTTCTTCCGGCCCTCACACGCCGGGCCATGGTGCTGAGGGGTGCCCGCCCTCACACCCCGGGTCAGGGACTTGAGGGGTGCCCGGCCCCACACCCTGAGTCATGTGAGGGGTGCCCGGCCCTGACACCTGGGTCATAGAGGGTGCCCGGCCCTCACACCCTGGTTCAAACCACGGTATGGGTCTGCACTCACACCCTGTTTCATGGTGCTGAAGGGGTGCCCGGCCTCACACCCCGGCAGTGGGAAGGGGTGCCCGGCCTCACACCCCGGGTCATGTATAAGCACCCGGCCCTCACACTCCGGCTCACAGCACTGTAGGAGCCTGATCACACCCCTGCTCAGGGCACTGAAAGGCACCCGGCCCTCACACCCCGGGAGTCGCAAAGGAAGGGTGCCTGCCCTCACACCCTGGGTCATGGAAGGGGTGCCTGGCCCTCACACCCCGGTTCACAGCACTATAGGGGTGCCTGGCCTTCACACCCCTGCTTCATGGCACTGAAAGGTGCCCGGCCCTCACACCCTGTTCATGGCACTGAAGGGGTGCCCAGCCCTCACACCCCTGTTCATGGCACTGAAGGTGCCCGTCCTCACACTCCGGGTCATGGTGCTGAGGGATCCCTGACCTCACACCGGGACATGTCACTAAAGGTGCCTGGCTCACACCCCTGGTCATGTCAAGGGTACACGGTCTCACACCCCGGGTCATGGACCTGGGGGTGCCCGGCCTCACACCCCGCTTCATGGCACTGAAGGGGTTCCGCCTCACACCCCGGTTCACAGCACTAGGGGTGCCCGGCCTCACACACCGGGTTATGGTGCTGGAGGGGTGCCGGCCCTCACACCCCAGGTCATGTGAAGGGGTGCCCGGCCTCACACCCCGGGTCATGGAAGGGTGCCCACCTCACACCCCGGTTCATAACACTGTGGGGTGCCCTGCACTCACACCCTGCTTCTGGCACTGAAGGGGAGCCCGGCCCCACCCCGGCTCAGCCTCACACACCGGGCGGTGCTAAGGGGTGCCCGGCCCTCACACCCCAGGCAGGTCATGTAGGTGCCCGGCCCTCACACCCCAACAGGGAAGGGGTGCCCGGCCCTCACACCCTGGCTCACAGCATTGTAGGGGTGCCTGGCCTTCACACTCCGTTTCAGGGCACTGAAAGGGTGCCCGGCCATCACACCCCGGTTCATGGCACTGAAGGTGCCCGCCCCACACCCGTGTTCATGGCACTGAAGGGGTGCCCGCCTCACACCTGGGTCATGGTGCTGGAGTGGTACCCGGCCTCACCCCGGGTCATGTCACTAAAGAGGTGCCCAGCCTCACACCCCGGTCATGTCACTGAAGGATGCCCAGCCTCACACCCAGGTCATCACACGAAGGGGGGGCCCGGCTTGCCACACCCCGAGTCATTTCACTGAATTTTCTTCCGGCCCCTACACGCCGGGCCATGATGGAGGGGTGCCTGGCCCTCACACCCCGGTCAGAACTTAGGGTGCCTGGCCCTTCACCCCGAGTCAGGGAGGTGTCACCGACACCCGGGTCATGTGAAGGGTGCCCGGCCCTCACACCCTGGTTCAAACCACGGTATGGCTGCCCGGCACTCACACCCCGTTTCATGGTGCTGAAGGGGTGCCCGGCCCTCACACCCCGGTCATGTGAAGGGGTGCCCGGCCCTCACACCCCGGGTCATGTGAAGGGGTACTCCCCTCACACCTGGTTCACAGCACTGGGGTGCCCGGACTTCACACCCTGTTTCAGGGCACTGAAAGGCACCTGGCCTCAGCACCGAGTCATGGTGCGATGGTGCCTGGCCCTCACACCCCGGCCTGCGTGGAAGGTGCCTGGCCCTCACCCCGGTTCACACTAGGGTGCCTGGCTCACACCCTGTTTCATGGCACTGAAAGGGTGCCTGGCCCTCACACCCCTGGTTCATGGCACTGAAGGGGTGCTCAGCCTCACCCCTGTTCATGGTACTGAAGGGGTGCCTGGTCCTCACACTCCGGGTCATGGTGCTGAGGGATCCTGACCACACCTGGGACATGTCATTGGGCAAATGGTTCACACCCCTGGTCATGCCAATAAGGGTACACGGGGTTCATACACCCTGGCCGAGGACCTAAAGGGGGTGCCTGGCCCTCACACCCCGCTTCATGGCACTGAAGGGGTTCCTGGCCCTCACACCCCGGGTTCACAGCACTGTGGGGGTGCCCAGCCCTCACACACCTGGCTGGCTGCGGTGGTGCTGAGGGTGCCTGGCCCCTCACACCCTGGGTCATGTGAAGGGGTGCACGCCCTCACACCCAGTTCACAGCATCAGAGGTGCCGGGCTCACACCCCTGTTTCATGGCACTGAAGGGTGCCCCCTGGCCCTGACACCCCGGTTCATGAATTGAAGATGCCTGGCCGTCACACCTCGGATCATGTCACTAAGGTGCCTGGTCCTGAGCACTCTGGTCATGTCATTGAAGGAGTGACTGCCCTCACACCCAGGCAGTTCATGGCACTGAAGGGGTGCCTGCCCACACACCCCGGGCCAAGGAAAGGAGGGTGCTCGGCCTCAGCACCCGGGTCATAAACATTGAAAGGGTGCCCGGCCGTCACCCCGGGTCATGTCACTGAATGAGTGTCCGGCCTTCACACCCCGACATGGTGCTGGAGGGTGCCCGGCCTCACACTCCCGGGTCATGTGCTGATGGGGTACCGGCCTCAGCACCCTGATTCATGGCACTGAAATCGAGCCAGGCCTCACACCCCGATTCATGGCAGTGAATCGAGCCGCCTCCCAACACCCCCCGGTCATGGTGCTATGCGCCTGGCCCTCACACGCCGATTCATGGCACTGAAATCGAGCCAGCCCTCAAACCCAGCGTCATGTGAAGGGGTGCCTGGCCCTCACACCCCGGTTCACACCAAGTTCTGGCCCTCACATTCTGTTTCATGGCATTAAAAGGGTGCCTGCCCTCACACCCTGTGTTCATGTCACCTGAATTGGTGTCCGGCCCTCACACCACGGGCCATGGTGCCGGAGGGGGCACCTGGCCCCTCACACCCCGGGTCATGGGAAGGGGTGCCCGGCCCCTACACCCTGGTTCATAACACTGTAGGGTGCCTGCACTCACACCCTGCCTCTATGGCACTGAAGGGAGCCCGGCCCCTCACTCCCGGTTCATGGCACTGATGGGGTGCCTGGCCTGACACCCCGGGAGTCATGTGCTGAAGGTGCCCGGCCCTCACACCCCAGGTAGGTCATGTGAAGGGGTGCCTGGCCTCACACCCCGGGTCATGTGAAGGGGTGCCCGCCTCACACCCTGGCTCACAGCACGAGAGGGGTGCCTGGACTTCACACCCTGCTTCAGGAGCACTGAAAGGGTGCCTGGCCATCACACTCCCGGGTTCATGGCACTGAAGGGGTGCCTGGCCCTACACCTGTGTTCATGGCACTGCTGGGGTGCCTGGGCCCTCACACTCCGGGTCATGGTGCTGGAGTGGCACCTGGCCCTCACTCCCCGGGGTCATGTCACTAAAGAGGTGCCTGGCCCTCACTCCCTGGTCATGTCACTGAAGAGGTGCCTGGCCATCACACCGTCCATGGCACTGATGTAGTGCCCGGCCCTCACATCCTGAGCGTGGTGCTGAAGGCTACCTGGCTCACACCCCTGGGTCATGTGGAGGCAGCCCCTGGCCCTCACACCCCGGGTTCAAAGCACTTTAGGGGTGCCCGGCCTTCACACCCCTGCTCTATGGCACTGAAGCAAGCCTGGCCCTCACACCCCGGTTCATGGCAGGAAGATGCCTGGCCTCACCCCGGTTCATGGCACTAGAAGGGGTGCCTGGCCTCGCAATCCGGGTCATGGTGCTGAGGATGCCTGGCCACACCCCGGGTCATGTGAAGGGGTGCCTGGCCTCACAACCCGGTCTACAACACTGTAGGTGCTGGGGCATTCACCCCTGCTTCATGTCATGAAAGGGGTGCCTGACCCCACACCCTGGTCAAGTCACTGAAGGAGGAGCGTTCTCACACCCAGGATCGGGGTGCCCGGCCTCACACCCTGGGGCTGGTGCTGAGGGGTGCTTCGGCCCTCACACCCCGGGTCATGTGAAGGTGCCTGGCCCTCACACCCCGGGTCATGTCACTAAAGGGGTGCTCTGCCCTCACACCCCGGGTCATGTCGCGAAGGGATGCCCGCCTCACAATGCGGGTGGCTGGTGTTGGGAAGGGTCCCCGCCCTCACACCCCGGGTCATGTCACCAAGGGGTGCCCTGCCCTCACACCCCGAGTCATGGTGCTGGGGGTGCCGGGCCTCACACCCCTGGGCCAGTGTGGAAGGGGTGCCTGGCCCCTACACCCCTGGTCATGTCACTGAAGGGATGCCCGCCGGCTCACACCCCGGGTCATGTCACTGAATGGGGTGTCCGGCCCTCACACCCCGGGACATGGTGCTGGAGGGTGCCTGGCCTTCACACCCTGGGTCATGGTGCTGATGGGGCACGGCCCTCACACCCCTGATTCATGGCACTGAAATCGAGCCAGGCCCTCAAACCCCGCGTCATGTGAAAGGGGGTGCCCGGCCTCACACCCTGTTTCATGGCACTAAAGTTTGCCCAGTCCTCACACCCCGGTTCATGGCACTGAAAGGGTGCCTGGCCCTCACACTACGGGTCATGGTGCTGGAGGGATCCCCGGCCCTTGCACCCCGGCACATGTACCAAAGGTGCCTGGCCTCACACCCCTGGTCATGTCAATAAGGGTACACGGCCTCACACCCCGGTCATGGGACCTGGGGTGGTGCCCGGCCTCACACCCCGGCCATGATGGCACTGAAGGGGTGCCTGGCCCTCACACCCTGCTTTCATGGTGCAGAGGGGTGCCCGGCCCTCACACCCCGGGTCATGTGAAGGGGTGCACGGCCTCAAACCCCGGTTCATGGCATTGAAGATGTGCCTGGCCGTCACACCCCGGTTCATGGCACTGAAGGTGCCTGGCCCTCACACTCAGGGTCATGGTGCTGGAGGGGTGCCCGGCCCTGGCACCCCGGGTCATGTCACTAAGGGTGCCGGCCCTGACACCCCGGGTCATGTCATTGAAGGAGTGACTGGCCCTCACACCCAGGTTCATGGCACTGAAGGGGGCCTGGCCCACACACCGGGCATGGGGCTGGAGGGGTGTTCGGCCCTCACACCCCGGGTCATGTCACTGAAAGGTGCCCGGCCGTCCTGAGTCATGTCACTGAATGAGTGTCCGGCCCTCACACCCGGGACATGGTGCTGGAGGGGTGCCCGGCCTTCACCCCGGTTAATGTTGCTGATGGGGTCGGCCCTCACACCCTGATTAATGGCACTGAAATCGAGCCAGGCCCTCACACCCCGATTCATGGCAGTGAAATCGAGCCAAGCCCCAACACCCCGGGTCATGGTGCTGAAGGTGCCTGGCCACACCGGCCATGGTGTTGATGGGGTGCCCGGCCATTACACCCCTGGCCGGCTGGAAGGTGCCTGGCCTCACACCCTGTTCATAACACTGTAGTGCCCTGCACTCACACCCTGTTTCATGGCACTGAAGGGGAGCCTGGCCTCACTCCCGGTCATGGCACTGATGGGGTGCCCGGCCTCTCACCCCAGTCAGGTGCTAAGGTGCCCGCCTCACACCCCGGGTCATGTGAAGGGAGCCTGGCCCTCACACCCGGGTCAGGAAGGGGTGCCTGGCCTCACACCCCGGTTCACAGCACTGTAGTGCCCGGCCTCACCCCTGCTTCAGGCACTGATAGGTGCCCGCCCTCACACCCCCGTTCATGTTAATTGATCAACGTGTTCAGCCTGAACGCCCACCTGGCTGAGGTACCTGCCTCACCCTCCTGTCATCACTAAGAAGCCCGCCCCACTCTGGCAGCCACCACCCGGTTCAGCACTGTAGCTGCCGGGCTCACCCTGGTTCATACTGAGATGTACTGGCCTCACACCCCGGTTCAAAGCACTGTAGGGTTGCCCTGCCTCACACCCCGGTTCATGGCACTAAAGATGTGCCCGGCCTCAAACCCCGGGTTCATGGCACTGAAGGTGCCCGGCCCTCACAATCTGGGTCATGGTGCTGGAGGGATGCTGGGCTCACACCCCGGGTCATGTGGAAGGTGCCCGGCCTCACAACCCGGTTCACAACACTGAAGGGGGCTCACACACCCCGGTTCATGGCACTGATAGTGCCCGCCTCACACCCCGGGTCATGTGAAGGGGTGCCCGGCCTCACACCCCGGGTCAGTGAAGGGGTACCTGGCCCTCACACTCCGGTTCACAGTGACCAGGGTGCCTGGCCTCACACCCTGCTTCAGGGCACTGAAAGGTGCCAGCCCTCACACCCCGAGTCATGGTGGGTGCGCAGCCTGGCCTCACACCCTGGGTCATGTGAAGGGTGCCCGGCCTCACACCCCAGGTTCACAGCACTGTAGGGGTGCCCGGCCTCACACCCGTTTGGCGGCACTGAAAGGGTGCCCGCCCTCACACCCCGGGTTCATGGCACTGAAGGGGGTGCCTGCCTCACACCCCTGTTCATGGCACTGAAGGGTGCCCGGCCTCACACTGGGTCATGGTGCTGAGGATCCCCGGCCTCACACCCCGGGACATGTCACAAGGGGTGCCTGGCTCACACCCTGGTCATGTCAATAAGGGTACACGGCTCTCACACCCCGGGTCATGGACCTAAAGGTGCCCGGCCCCACACCGGATCACAGCATCAGGGTGCCCGCCTCACACCCCGGGTCATGGTGCTGGAGGTGCCCACCTCACACCCCGGTTCACATCACTGTAGGGTGCTGGCCTTCACACCTGCTTCATGGCACTGAAAGGGTGCCCGGCCCTACACCCCGGTTCATGGCATTGAAGATGCCCGGCCGTCACACCCGGTTCATGGCACTGAAGGGTGCCCGCCCTCACACTCCGGGTATGGTGCTGGAGGGGTGCCTGGCCCCTGCACCCTGGGTCATGTCACTAAAGGGGTGCCCGGCCCCTGACACCTCCTGGGTCATGTCATTGAAGGAGGACCGGCCTCACACACCCAGGTTCATGGCACTGAAGGGGTGCTCTGCCCACACCGGGGCTGGAGGGGTGTTCGGCCTCACACCCCGGGTCATGTCACTGAAAGGTGCCCGGCCGTCACCCCGGGTCATGTCACTGAATGAGTGTCCGGCCTCACACCCGACATGGTGCTGAGGTGCCTGCCTTCACACCCCGGTTCATGTTGCTGATGGGGTACCCGGCCCACACCCTGATTCATGGTACTGAAATCGGTGCCAGGCCCTCACACCCCTGGATTCATGGCAGTGAAATGAGCCAAGCCCCAACACCCCGGGTCATGGTGCTAAGGTGCTCGGCCCTCACACGCCGATTCATGGCACTGGAAATCGAGCCAGGCCTCAAACCTCTGCAAGTGTCAGTGTGAAGGGGTGCCCGGCCCTCACACCCCGGTCTGCAGCACTGTAGGGGTGCCCGGCCTCACACCTGGGTTTCTGGCACTAAAAGGGTGCCCGGCCCTCACCCCAGTTCATGTCACTGAATTGGGTGTCCGGCCCTCACACCACGGGCCATGGTGCTGGAGGGGTACCCGGCCCTCACACCCCGGGTCAGGGACTGGAAGGTGCCTGGCCTTACACCCCGGCCAGGAATAAGCTCGGCCTCACACCCGGGTTCACAGTACTAGCCCCGCTCACACCCCGTTTCATGGCACTGAAAGGGTGCCCGGCCCTCCACACCCCGGTTCACGGCACTGAAGGGTGCCCAGCCCTCCACCCCTGTTCATGGCACTGGAAGGGGGTGCCCGGCCCTCACAACTCCGGGTCATGGTGCTGGAGGGATCCCGGCCCTCACACCCGGGACATGTCACTAAGGGGGTACCCGGCCCTCCACACACCCCTGGTCATGTCAATAAGGGTACACGGCCCTCACACTCCGGAGTCTCATGGACCCCAAAGGGTGCCCGGCCCTCACACCCCGCTTCATGGCACTGAAGGGGTGCCCGGCCCCGGTTCACAGCACTTTAGGGGTGCCCGGCCCTCACACTCAGGGTCATGTGAAGGGGTGCCCGGCCCCCACACCCCGGGTCATGTGAAGGGGTGTCCGGCTCTCACACCCCGGTTCACAGCACTGTAGGGGTGCCGGGCCTTCACACCCCGTTTCATGGCACTGAAAGGGTGCCCGGCCCTCACACCCCGGTTCATGGCATTGAAGATGTGCCCGGCCGTCACACCCCAGTTCATGGCACTGAAAGGGTGCCCGGCCCTCACACTCCGGGTCATGGTGCTGGAGGGGTGCCCGGCCCTGGCACCCCGGGTCATGTCACTAAAGTGGTACCCAGCCCTAACACCCCGGGTCATGTCATTGAAGGAGTGACCGGCCCTCACACCCAGGTTCATGGCACTGAAGGGGTGCCCGGCCCACACACCCCGGGGCATGGTGCTGGAGGGGTGCTCGGCCCTCACACCCCGGGTCATGTCGCTGAAAGGGTGCCCGGCCGTCACCCCGGTTCATGTCACTGAATGAGTGTCCGGCCCTCACACCCAGGGACATGGTGCTGGAGAGGAGCCCGGCCCTCAATCCCCGGTTCATAGCACTGATGGGGTGCCCGGCCCTCACGCCCCGAGTCATGGTGCTGAAGGGGTGCCTGGCCCTCACGCCCCGGGTCATGTGAAGGGGTGCCCGGACCTCACACCCCGGGTCATGTGAAGGGGTACCCGGCCCTCACACTCCGGTTCACAGCACTGTAGGGATGCCCGGCCTTCACACCGTTTCAGGGCACTGAAAGGGTGCCCAACCCCTCACCCCGAGTCATGGTGCTGAAGGGGTGCCGGCCCTCACACCCGAGGGTCATGAGGGGTGCCCGGCCCTCACACCCGGTTCACAGCACTATGGGGTGCCCAGCCTTCACCCCGTTCCATGGCACTGAAGGTGCCAGCCCTCACACCCGGTTCATGGCACTGAAGGGTGCCCAGCCCTCCACCTGTTCATGGCACTGAAGGGGTGCCCGTCCCTCACACTCCGGGTCATGGTGCTGGAGGGATCCCGGCCCACCTCACGCGGTACATGTGTGTAAAGGGTGCCCGGCCCTCACACCCCTGGTCATGTCAATAAGGGTACACGGCCCTCACACCCCGGGTCATGGACCTAAAGGGATGCCCGGCCCTCACACCCCGCTTCATGGCACTGAAGGGGTGCCCGGCCCTCACACCCCGGTTCACAGCACTGTAGGGGTGCCCGGCCCTCACACTCCGGGTCATGGTGCTGGAGGGGTGCCCGGCCCTCACACCCCGGGTCATGATGAAGGGGTGCACGGCCCTCACACCCCGGTTCATGGCACTGAAGGGGTGCCCGGCCCTCACACCCCGGTTCACAGCACTGTAGGGGTGCCGGGCATTCACACCCCGGTTCACGGCACTGAAGGGGTGCCCGGCCCTCACACCCCTGTTCATGGCACTGAAGGGGTGCCCGGCCCTCACACTCCGGGTCATGGTGCTGGAGGGATCCCCGGCCCTCACACCCCGGTTCACAGCACTGTAGGGGTGCCGGGCATTCACACCCCGGTTCAGGGCACTGAAGGGGTGCCCGGCCCTCACACCCCTGTTCATGGCACTGAAGAGGTGCCCGGCCCTTACACCCGGGGTCATGTGAAGGGGTGCCCGGCCATTACACCACCCCAGTCATGTGGGAAGGGGTGCCCGGCCCTCCACCCGGTTCATAACACTGTATGGGTGCCAGCCTCACACCCCGTTCATGGCACTGAAGGGGTGCAGCCCTCACCCGGGTCATGTGAATGGAGTGCCCGGCCCTCACACCCTGGTTCAAAGCACTGTATTGGTGCCCGGCTCACACCCGTTTCACTTGGCACTTAAGGGGTGACCGGCCCTCACACCCCGGTTCATGACACTAAAATGGTGCCCGGCCCTCACACCCCCGGTCATGTCATTGAAAGCGTGCCCGAGCCTCACACCAGCCCTCACACCCCGGGTCATGTCACTGAATGGGAGCCCGGCCGTCACACCGCGGCTCATGTCACTGAATTGGTGTCCGGCCCTCACACCCCGGGCCATGGTGCTGGAGGGGTGCCCGGCCCTCACACCCCAGGTCATGGGGTTGAAGCGGTTCCCGGTGCTCACACCACGGGTCATAGAGCTGAAGGGGTGCTCGACCATCACATCCAGATTCATGGCACTCAAAGGGTGCCCGGCCCTCATACCCCATGTCATGTGAACGGGTGCCCGGCCCTAACACCCCAGTTCACAGCACTGTAGGGGTGCCCGGCCCTCACACCCCGTTTCATGGCACTGATGGGTGCCGGCCCTCACACCCCGGGTCATGTCATTGAAAGGTGCCCGGCCTCACACCCCGGGTCATGGCACTGAAGGAGACTGGCCCTCACACCCCGGGTCATGCACTGATTAGGTGCCCGGCCTACACCCCGGATGATGGCACTGATGGGGTGCCCGCCTTCACACCCCGAGTCATGGTGTTAGGGTTCTGCCCTCACACCCTGGGTCATAGGAAGGGTGCCTGGCCTCACACCCCGGGTCATATGAAGGGGTACCTGGCTCACACCCTGGGTCATGACATTGAAAGGGTGCCTGCACTCACACCCCGGGTCATGTCACTGAAAGGGGTGCCCAGGCCTCACACCCCGGGTCATGGCACTGAAGGGGTGCCTGCCCTCACACCCTGAGTCATGGTACTGAAGGGGTGCCTGCCCTGCATCCGGGTCATGGTGCTGGAGGGGTCCCTGCCCTCACACCTGGTCACTGAAGGTGCCTGCGCCCTCACACCACGCATGTGAAGGGGTGCCCGGCCTCACACCCCGGTTCATAACACTGTAGGGTGCCTGGCCTCACACCCCGTTTCATGGCACTGAAGGGGTGCCTGGCTCACACCCTGGTTCAGCACTGTATTGGGCCTGGCACTCACACCCTGTTCATGGCACTTGGGTGCCTGGCCCTCACACCCCGGTTCATGACACTAAAAGGGGTGCCTGGCCCTCACACCCCTGGGTCATGTCATTGCGTGCCTGAGCCTCACACCAGCCCTCACACCCCGGGTCATGTCACTGAATGGGAGCCCGGCTGTCACACCTGGGTGGCTATGTCACTGAATTGGTGTCTGCCTCACACCCCGGCCATGGTGCTGGAGGGGTGCCCGCCCTCACACCCTGGTCATTGTGCGGTGCCCGGCCTCACACCCCTGATTCATGGCACTGAAAGGGGTGCCTGGCCCTCACCCCGGGTCAGGCACTGGGAGTGCCCTCACACCCCTGGCCATGGCACTGATAGTGCCCGGCCCTACACCTCCGGATGATGGCACTGAGTGGCTCAGGTTGGTGTGAAGGGGTGCTGGCCTCACCTGGGTCAGTCATTGAGGGGCCTGGCCTCACACCCCGGGTCATGGCACTGAAGGGGAGACCGGCCTCACACCCCCTGGGTCATGGCACTGATTAGGTGCCCGGCCCTTACACCCCGGATGATGCACTGATGGGGTGCCCGGCCTTCACACCCTGAGTCATGGTGCTGGAAGGGGTGCCCGGCCTCACACCCTGGGTCATGTGAAGGGGTGCCTGGCCTCACACCCCAGGGTCATATGAAGGGGTACTTGCCTCACACCCCTGGTCATGACACTGAAAGGGTGCCCGGCACTACACACACGGAAGGGGTGCCCAGGCCTCATACCCCGGGTCTGGCACTGAGGGTGCCCGGCCTCACACCCTGAGTGCATTGAAGGGGTGCCTGCCCTAGACCGGGGTCATGGGTGCTGAGTGTTCCTGGTCCACACCCCTGGGTCATGTCACTGAAGGGGTGCCCAGCCTCACACCACGGGTCATGTGAAGGGGTGCCCAGCTCACACCCCGGTTCATAACAGCAATACGTAACTGAACGAAGCATGAT
>NW_024721121.1:0-12355 GCF_018991925.1 Homarus americanus | reverse complement strand
TCTCAATGCTTCGCTAAATAATTCTACTCTCACATGTAGCCCCAGTTCTGTAGTCTCAATGCTTCGCTAAATGATTCTACTGTTTCCTGCCTGTGTCTCTTTTCCATTTTTTAATTCTTGTTTTATCGTTCTATATTAAATCTTTTCCTTCAATATATTTCTCGTTTAGTTTTTTTTTATGTATTCAGTTTTACATTTGAAGATAATATTTGTTTTTCTGTCTTCAATTTTACTTTTTTTTAATTCCATCGACCGTTTATTTCTACGGTTTGATAATCTGATAATTAATGTGTAATTTTTAATCACGTTTTCACTTCTAATTAATGTTTAAATCTCTCGTCTTCTTCTGCATGTTTTCTCTGGTTTACTTTCTAGAACATTTGTGGCGCCTTTCTTCTCGTCTGTTTTACTTTCTATTGAGTACTGTGAGCTTCTCTTTTTCGGGTGTAACTTTCTAACATCCTAACCTAACCTACGCTGGTCATCTTTCTCCGCCTAGGTAAACATTCTCTAATACTTTCTAGCCACCATTTTGTGTTGGGTTTTACTTTCTAAGAGTTTCTTTATGCCTTTCTGTCTTGGGTTACACTTCCTAATATTTTTTTTCTCGTCTTTGTCATGATTTTTGCTTTCTAACAACACCAAGGAAAATTTCTTTTTGTCTAATTTTATTTTATTTTTGATAATTTAAATATAGTTCTTCCTGTATCTGTTCTTATTTTACAATGACAAGTCTTGTGGTCTGCCTCTCTCTCTCTCTCTCTCTCTCTGTTCCACATAATTCCTAGACTCCTTTCATTTTCGGGTTTTTTCTCTGATAATTCATGGGCAACTTTCTTTTTTTTGTACTTTCTAATAATTGCCGCGCACCTTTTTACTTGGGGATTTACTTTGTTAATTCTTACTTTCCTTGTTACCTTGGTCGTACTTGTTAATAATTCCCAGGAAACTTTCAAATTTTTATTTATTTTTTTTTAATTATCGGCACGTTTATATACAGGGCTTATCTTATCTCTTCAATAATTACGCCACTTCTTGCGGTTTTCGGCCTTACAGAAAATTCTTGATTGAGATCATAGAAATATACTGTATCTCTATTGCGGTTTTGGGTTTGAATAAAAAAGGTTTGTGTTGTGGTTTTGAGTCTTCGAAGTATTTCTCTATATTGTTTACTGGAGTCTTTGTCAGAGGTTCTTTATACCCTTGTGGTCTTTGGGGGTGATCCCTTGCTCTGTAATTGTATATCTATTTGTGGTCTGAGGTCTTCATTATGTTCTGGAGTCATAATCTGCTATGTTATCTGTGTAGTTGTGGTCTAACGCCTTCACCACCTCAATATTTCTGTGATTATTCTCCAGTGTGTGATTACTTCTTAAATATTTTTGTTAATACTTGTGGCCGAGATCTTTTATATTTAGTTTCGGTCATATACAGATTTTTTTTTATTTACTGTTATTTATAGCCAGGCGCCATCTTGTATACCACAGCAGAAGGACTTGAGACACAAGGTCCCCCCACACGTGTAGCACAGTATACGGAGATCCATTCACATCTTACAGCCCACATGATCGGTCAAATAAGATGATTATGATCACCAATGCTTAAGTTATCTACAATCTATGGCAGGGTATTAGTGTCCCAACTACAAAGGCGCAGTAACACTTGTTCATGGTGAATATTTTCAGTAATTGGCCCCATATAGTGGAGGCAGTTATTACTTGGTCTTTTCAGTCGATAAGAGGGTGGCAGAATGCGGCCTTAAACACGACACCGGAGCAGAGAGTTAGTTTGGTCTTCTGTCCGGACGTTTCCTAACTTAATGTAATATAATCTAACCGTATCTAACCTAACCTAACTTAACTATGACGTAACCTAACCTAACCTAATCACAAGTCCTAACTTAAGCTAACCAAAACTAACCTACCGGTAACCTAGACAGATTAATCCGGTTACTTACTGATACACAATAGATGATGGTTTGTTTGAGGGCGAAAATTATAGTGAATTTGCTGTTCTGTAACTAATTCTCATTTTGAAATACATTACATGCCGTTTTTATGGGCATATAGATTATTCACACGTGTATACCGTTAAACCCAGATATAATCATAAAATACTAAGATAATAATTGTCATCACGTGGTTAAAAAAAAAAAAGAAGAATGTGCCGGAAAAAAAATCGATAAAATGAAGAAAACAAAATATATGGGGAGAAATTTCTGTATACTTTTCTTTTTCTTTTTGCTATATGTTGTTTGAAGCGGGAGTCTGTTGTACCTTAATTAAAAGTGATTGGATGATCTGGATAGCATGAGTTGAGGGTGAAGCGAAGGTTTTGGATAGTGAAGTAATTTATTCAGAAACAACAGTACAGCTATAGGGATTTTTTCTCATTTGTGTTGTTGGTTAATATGGTGCCGCGTTCTGTAGAATGTATACATGTAGATCGTTAGAGAAAAACTACAAACATATCACAATACATTTATTTGTCGCCAAGTTCACGTCTTTAAAAGCTCTGATTCTCAAAAGTTCTCTCTCAAAAGTTTGCGTAAAAGTCCACCCTCATAAATGTACTCAAAATTTTACTCTCAAAAGCTCACATTCTCACACCTTGAGTACATCTAAACCTCCACGAACAAAATGAATTTCCAGCACACCATCTACCTGTTACAGTAAGAAGTATTGATAGAAACTAATTAAAATACCTTGAAGATTTTACCTTTAATCTTTATACAGATCTATATTGATTCGATCTTGCTTATTTATATGAAGATTTTGTTAGACAAGTTGATTCTATACTGAGCAAGAGAATGCGGGATAAGATATCTAGTTCTCAGGGTTAGTTCATTATACACGGGTTGGTATCGTACTCAGGGTGTTAATTTATTATTCTCAGGTGTTTGGTATTGTAGGGGTATCGAGATATTAAAGTTGTCTAGCACTCAGGATGGAAGGAAACTCTAATGTGGTTTTCTTGTATAATATATATATATAAGTTATATGATAGACAGTCTGGTGCTGGAGATGCCGTGTTGTGGGGAGCAGCTCAGTAGAAGACGTTCGGGAGTATCGTGTTGAAGGAGGTAGATGTGCAGGAGCTTCGTTAGAGAAGGTGTTGCCTGTTGCTGGCCTCCTGGTTGAATGAATTGTTAACAGCGTGGAGCTTGCTGGAGGAGATGTTGCTTGTTCAAGAAATATGGTCAGAATGAATCTCGTGATGATGATGATAATGAAGTAAAGAAATGACTTTGCACTGGGAAAGGAGAGGAGAGAGAGAGAGAAGTAAAGCGTGGAAACGGGAAGAAGAGTGGGAGGGGTAGATAGCAGGTGGGCTGTCCACCTAGCGGAGACGAGTTGAAATGATTGGGTGGCGGCAGCGTGCAGCACAGGCCCGTCCGCTCAGGGAAGGAGGTTGAGGAGGGAGGGGGGAGGAGTTAAGCTAGCTAGATATTCATTATTTTAGTGAGTGTTAATTTTTATTTGTCCGGTGGTAGTGTTATTTGTTTATCTCTTTGTGTAGAGTGGTTCTTGTTCTGTAATGTCAGCATGGAAGCTCTTAGGCCACCAGCTGTGTATTTTAGTTGTTCCTTCTTCTTTTAACTTGGAGAATAATGGGTCCTCCATCTCTTCAAGTTTGGTCCATACTCTCTGTGCTTGGCTGTGTGTACGTATATTCAGTGGTTCGATATCGAATAATTCGTGAAGTTCTTGTATTTTGGTGGTGTATGGCAGAAGTTGCTTTGATGCTCTACGGATAGCTTTGTTTTGTACTGCTTGAAGTTTAAGTTGGCTGGATTTGCTGATCGTGTTGAGTGGTATTGGTGGATATTCTAGGTGTGGGCGGATAAGTGCTTTGTATAGGTGTAGTTGAATTTTGGTGTCCATTTTGCTGAATCGTCTCAGTTTCGTGAGTTGTGATTGGGCAGTCTGTTTGCGTTGTTTTACGTGTTTTGCTATGCCTGTTCTTGTTATTGTGAGTCCCAGAATTTTACCTTGGTTGGAGTATTGTATAGGTACGTTGTTGACTGTGATTGGTGTAGGGTTTTTTCTGGCAATATGTATTATCATTAGTTTCTGTGTATTGGTTTTAATTTTCCATTTTTTTTCATATTCGTTGATTTGCTCGATGGCGTGGGTTGTTATCCTTGCCATCATTTGTTTGCCCTTGCCTGGATATCGGATGATTTGTGTGACGTCATCAGCATAGGCTACATATTCTCCGTGTACAGGAGGTGGCATGTCCGCCGTATATATTGTGTAGAGTGTTGGCGAGAGGTTGCTTCCCTGTGGTACTCCGCTATATAATTTGAAGCTTGGGCCTGTGTGGTTACCTATGATAATTTTGGCCTCTCTATTATCGAGGAAGTTGCAGAGAATGGAAGTAAAGTTGTTGGGAAGTTCTTGGGTGGTAATTTTGTATTTGAGTCCTAGGTGCCAGACCTTGTCGAATGCTTTAGCTACGTCCCTTAGTACTACGTTACATTGTTCGTTGTTGTGCATCGCGTTTGCTATGTTTTCGTAAATTAGGGCTAAGGCTGTATGGGTTCCTCTATGTTTTCTAAATCCGTGCTGTCTGGGGTTGTACTTCTCTTCAAATTCGAGGTGTGTTCTCAGTCGGTGGTTAATTATTTTTTCTAGGACTTTTCCCGGTGTTTCTAGAAGAGAGATTGGTCTGTAATTTGATACTTGGATTGGGGATTTACCTGGTTTTGGTACAAGTCTGATGCTTGCTGTTTTAAATTTCCTTGGGAAGTAGGCAGAGGCAAGTGCTGCATTAAAAATGTTTCTGAGTTGGAGTATCATGTTGATTGGTAGATGCTGGAGTATGGGTTTGTTTATTTTACTGATGCCCGGGGCCTTGTTCTTGAAACTGATTATTGTTTTCTGAATATCCTCTGCGGTGATTGGTTTGATCAGTGTGGAAAGATCGTCCAGAGCGTTTATGTCTATGCTGGGACTTGGTTGCCAGATATGGGTTGTGTGTGTCATGTGATTGGTTACTTGTTGCTCGGTATTCATACAGAAGTTCAGGTTGTCTTCCTGGCTTATTTGAAAAAATTTGCTCCAGTATTTCCTGAATTCAAGTTCTTGTTCTTTGGGTTCAGTAAATTTGATTTGGTTGCTATTTAAAATGTAGTTTGATTCGTTGCTGGAGATTCCCATTAGGTTTTTAATTTTTCGCCAGAATTCTTTCGGGTTGCGGTAAATTGCTTCTGTGTCTGCTATTAATTTCTCCCAGTTATTCACGTATGCTTCTTTGGACATGTTTCTTAGTTGTTCGTGTATGGTGTTATATTGTATTCTGTATTCTGGCGTCCATCCTTGTTCTAGGATTAATTTGAATAAATTACTGAACTGTGAGTATTGATGTGAGTATTGGGGGTGTGGTAATGTGCGGTGAGTGGTCGTGGGTATGTGGTGTTCCATTGCTTGGATCACGTTTCCGTACCATATCTCCAGTGTGTTGTCTATTTGGGAGGTGTGTTTGTTGTTTAGTTGGGTTATTTGGTGGTTGCTTAACTCCTTTTGGAATTCCTCCCAGTTGGACCGGCTGTAGCTGTATCTCATCCTGGCAGGGATCTGTATTGGCGACGTGGAGAGTGTGGCTACGATAGGGATATGGTCACTGGGCAGTTAATTTCGATCGCCAGAAAGTTTTCCTGAAATGAGTCGTGTATCTTGTGTTGTATGTTTCGTTTGATGGCTACGGCAATTCCATCATGTGGTGTGTCTTGAATGTTTTTTTGGTAGACTGTGTAGTTAAATAGTTTTATTTTTCTGAGTTTTTCTTACCATGCGAATTGATGAGAATAATATCTGGGTCTATGTTACGGTATGTGTTATATAATTCGCTTGCTCTTTGTGGGATCCATGCCAAGACATTATGTTGGATTATTTTAAGCTTATATATTATGAAGGCTGGTGCCTAGAGCTGGTTTGCGCCATTTTTGCTGACCGGTGCTCCCCTGACAGCCTCCTGTCCAGGCCCAAGCGGATCTTTTTATATGTTGACTGATCAACTCTCTCTATTCTGTTGTGTCTTGTGAGTATTCTTCCCTTCTTGAATAGTGTTTCAATATGTGTGTCATCTAGGTTTTTGTCTGAGTATGTGTATTTAATCTTGCCTTGCCTTATTTCTGCCAATAGTCTTTCTGTTGAGACTATGGGGGGAGCTGTAGTGGAGTAAAATCGAATACCAGTTTCATGCCCTAGGTCTTTGTTCTCCGCAGCAGGTGGTGCCATAGTTCCTGCTTGATTCTTTTTTTGGGTGTTGACTCTGGCGGCTTGTTCTGTTATTGTGGTGGTTTCATCTTCGCTTGCGTCTTCCATCGATTCTTCCTCGCTTGCTGGCTCGGGTTGTATGCCCGAGGTAGTCTGTTCTTGATTTGATGGTTCGTGAGTCGATGGTACTTGAGTTGCAATGATCTCTGATTTGTGAATTAAGGTGAAAATTTCAGTAGAAGGCACATCGTTTGGGAATTCCATATCTGGCAGGTTGTTGGCGGCGAACATGTCCCTTGCTGCCTTGGCGAAAGTTCCAGGTCTGGCTATATTCATGATGTGGGCGTGGATTATGGAGGTCATTATTTTTACGGAAAGATTATTTCCAAGCTGAAGCACAATAGGTTGGTTTGCGGGGGGTGGTGTGGCGACTTTTTCGAGGATCTTTGTCGTTTCTCTGGTTAGTTTGGTTACAGCTGAGTATGTCTTGTTTTGCTGTTCCTGTGTCTTCTCCTTCTCCTTCTTTTGATTGACTATCGCTTTTCGTATGGGGCAGCGAGTAGCCAGTGTTCTGTGATCCCCTTCGCAGTTTAGGCATTTGGGGTTGTCTTTGTGTTTGCACTCTCTGAAGGTGTGCCCCTTATTCCCGCATTCTGAGCAGTGCTTGGTGTCCTTGTTAGGGCAGTCTGTTGCCATGTGTGAATATTGGTAGCAATTCCAGCATGGAGTTATAGGGAAGAATTCCTCCTGCTCCACCTGGCTGCTGCTGACGTGGTAGTAGGAGAGACACAGTCCCTCCTGGATTGCTTTTTGGGCCATGGCTATTTCAGTGAACCGTATTTTCAGCATGGATGGCAGTCTGGGCAGCTTGACAACTTCCTCCACCTTGGCCCATTCATTTTTGTCTTCTATATCAGATGCCAATTCCTGTTCGCTAGATTCTTCAGTGATTGCTTTATCTAATTTTTTGATCACGATTGACTTCCTCGCTCGGAGTTGAGGAGGGATTGCAACTTCGAATTTCGCGGACTTCAGTTTCTTTGTGCTGTCGTTCGATAGGAGTTGGTCAACATCATTCTCAGTCAGGCACAGGGCGATGAAGGAGTCCTTGGTCGTGATAAGGTTGGAAATTTTGATCAGTAGTGCTGTAGTAAGGAGTCTTGCTAATTCATTTTTTCTTCCGTCAGTCACGCCCCCTTCATGGGAGCGTATCCGTATCCGGTGTGCCCTCATTCTAGAGGGTGTGTGGTGGACATGCCACCCTTGCGTGATTTCAGACTTGAGACCTACCTATTCCAGGACAGAGTTTGTTACAAGAATTACAACACTCCCCACCGCCACTTGTTGGTCGAGTGGTCGTAGAGTGGTTCCCGCAACACTGTCCCGAAAGCCCCGTCAGGGGATCCTATTTCCCTAGTGTTACTGAATGCTCACTTATAGGCGTGAACTTGAAGTGTACCTATTCGGGGGAGGGGTGGAGGATTAAGGATTTGCGACCCCCTTCCCAGGTGGAACACGCACGATCACGGTTTCCCAGGAAGGCTCGGCGGAGGAGTGGGTTCTGCTCCTACCCCCTTCCGTGTTCACAAACCCCTACAGTGGAGGTGAACAGTTACAGGGGGGACCCAAGGACGAATACACCTCTAGGGTGCAGGTCCCCAGGCCAGAGCGAAAAAAAGAAGGAAGAACAAGGTAAACAGCCAGAGGTGCAAGTAACACCAATGGGATCGCGGCCCAAATCCGCTACAGAAAGCCGTTACAGATCACCCGATCAGGGCCGCCTCTGATCAGGAGTCACCCCTGATCAGTAGGGAAGCACAAAAAGGGCGTTGTCTGCAGCGAGCTTACCGGTTGTGTGTAGTGATGGTGGTGAGGTGGTCGATTTTCGTTCAGGTCGTCAACGGTTGAAAAACAGGCTGGCAGGCTTTAGCAGTGAAGGTTCTAGAGAGAGGTCCGTTCACGGCGAAGGCTGGCTGGCGAATCGGGATGGATGTGGTTATATACCCCCGCAGCAGCCGCTATGAGTCATGGTGGGAAAACCCGAGAAGTAGCCGGTGAATAGTTTCGTTGCTAAGATACGGTAACATCTGGGGACAGCTCTCGCCTGGTTGCTAGGGCAGGCGGCACATTGGAATGCGGATACGCTTGGTGGTGGGCTGTTACGCAGTTGTAGTGGAAAATTCCACTACAGTATCATACTCAGGGCGATAATTCACATCATAATGCTCTAACACTTTACTTGCCTTCCCTCACGACATAACCTCATAAAAATGTTATTTTTCTCTTTACCGATGGATCGTTCTTGTGATAAAGTTTAACAAATTCATCAGTTCGCCGAGGATTTATGTGCAGTTGTAAGATGGTTGAAACTAAAAGCTATCGTCCTCAGAGGTGCAACATGTGTAACGGTAGACACTGTTTAAAGATGTTAAGAGCTGTGGGTAGTGGTCGCCGACCCTCAGACTTGATGGTAGCTATTGTCCCTTTTTGTTACTTTATAAACATCTATATACTGGCGCTGTTCTCACCTAACCTAACCTTTTTCAAGGAAATTTTTTGGGTGGGAACATTTACGTCCAAATTTTCTCATCTTTTTAAAAGCCTACGATGGCCCATCACCCTCACTCCCTTCCTCACTCTGGATAGGCTGTCAGCTGGTAAAAATGGTGAAAGTTAAAGGTGATCCAAGTACTGAGAATTATATACAAATTATATACACCCTAGGGATAAATTATACGCTTACGGGGGAAGATAAACAATAACGGGTGATACATTATGAAAACCTGTCTCATAGATTATACTTTGTCGTCAATGTAATGAGAAACCGAACCCGAAACCGAAGCTATAATCGAATCTGAAAGCGAAACCGAAGCTATAACCGAACCCGAACCTAAAACCAAGACCGAACCTGAAACCAAGACCGAACCTGAAACCGAAGCCGAAACCACTACCAGATCCCCCTTTTTTCATGCCAAAATCGTGGGGTTTGGTTAAGTTAGGTTACTGTAGGCTAGGAATTAGAATAGATCATGGTAGTTTAGGTTAGGTGGGTAGGTTAGATTAGGTCAGTTTCGAGTAGGGATAGTTTAGATTAGGTTAAATTAGGTTTGGTTAGGTTAGGTAAGTTAAGTAAGGTCACATTATAGCTTAAGTTAGGTTATATTAAGTTAGGTTAGGTTACGTTTCATGTTCCCTGGTTTCAGCTACTCTCAGATATCAAATATTACATCCTCGACTTATCAGCGACTAAGTTTTTCCTGCATTACTGCCCTTATCTTCCCTTCCTCTATCTATGGTAATTATTATCCTTTTTTCCTCTTACTTGATCTCCCTTCCTCTCTCCCACTCTCACCCTTTAATGATTCTCCTGCATTGTGTCTCTCTCTTTCTCTCCCTAGCGTCTCTTAATACGTTTTCTCTGTTTCTATCTCTTGCCATCTCTTCTTTTTTTTTAATTATCTCTTCCCCCTCTTCCCTCATTCGTGTTTCCTCTTCTTAGTGTTTCCCCTGCATCATCCCACTCCCTCGTTATCTCTCTCTCTTTTTTTTTCATTTTCTTCCCTTCTCATTTCCTTATATCTACTATTTATTTTTAAATTCCATGTTGTTGTTGTTCTTGTTCATCATCTTGTTCTTGTTTTTATCCTCCTCCTCCTCCTCCTCCTCCCCCTTCCCCTCCCCCTCCTTCTCCTCCTCCTCTTCCTCTAGTTTACTGTACTTATTTCTTTCTTCTCGCATTCAATATTATGTTTTTATTTTTTCGTTGTATCTTCTATTCTTCTTTCTCTTCTCTTTTTCTTCTTACTCTTCTTTTCTTTTCTTCTTTCTCTCTTATTTTTCGTTTTTCTCTTTCACCTTCTTAATCCTGTTTCGTTATTCCTTTCTATACAGATTCGGTTTCACTTTCTCTTCCTACTTTCCATACTTACATTTATTGCTTATTTTCCTTCTTCACCATTCCTTCTCTCCTCTCCCCATTCTCCTCTCGTTCCTCCTTCACACTTTCGTTAGTATTTTCTTTCCACCTCTCTACGTTGATTAATGACTTATATCCTTTATTTCCTTCTCAGTTCCTTCATTCCTTCTCATTTCCTTTATTCCCTCCTACACACACATTAACTAGTTCATTTCCTTTTTTCCTCTTCATTTCCCTGCCTTTTCCCTCCCTCTCTCTTTCCCTCCGCCCTCCTCCCTCCCTCAGTCCCTCCAACACATGAGGTTTTCTTAAAGGAACCAGAACTACACTAACAAGGTTAAGTACAATAAAGTTAACCTAACTCGATTGTGGGACCAGCAGCTTTAGGTCCCAGCCATGTTGACTCTTGCACGGACTCTAGTTTGTTTTGTACATTTGTAGAGATGAATCACGTCAAGACTATCTGGTATAAGCACACAGATGGACAACACAGACTCAGTGAAAAACAATGTGTCTTTATGTTGTGAGAATGTTATAATACAGTGGATAATTTTAACACTCTAGAAAGATTATACACTGTAGAAATTATTATTCATCGTTGAAAGAATATGTACTGTAGAACATATACACTAGGGTAATTATACATTGTAGAAAGACTAAACAAGTTAGAAAGAATATACACTGTTGAACTATACACTGAAAATATTATGCATTGTAGAAAGTTAACAGTACACTGAAGTTATTATGTACTGTAATCAAATTAAACAATGTAAATTTTATGTTGTGTAAGTCAACAAGTTTTAATGATGTAAAATAAGTTTCTACACTGTGAATAAAAACCAGGGTAAAAAATATCTTTATTTCTTTCTCAGTTACTACTTTCTTTGCCACTTACCTTACTCCTTCCTACGCACTTAATTTCCTTCTTTCCTCTTCATTCCCTACCTCCCTACCAGCCAACCTCCCTACCTCCCTACCAGCCAACCTCCCTACCAGCCAACCTCCCTACCTCCCTACCAGCCTACCTCCCTACCAGCCAACCTCCCTACCTCCCTACCAGCCAACCATCCAACCTCTCTGCCTCCCATCGGAACCAACGTATGTAATATTATACACTGAGACGATTGTTGTAAAATGAAAGGTAATGAATAGCGTACGTCATTAAAGGGTAGATTTAGCTGGAATGCATAACAAAAAAGAGTAAATGAAAAACACAAAATCAGAATCTTGAAGTGTATAAGAAAGCAATTTAATGAAAGTATTATGTAGAATTATTCATTGAACGCGAATCACCTTGAGGAAATTGAAAGGGAGCGAGGAGACGTCCTTTGGTGAGGTGTGGTGTTAGGAGCGTGTAGGTAAACCAGCTTAAACCATCTCCCTACACGTCTCTTGTTCTATAAACCCACATTAAAACTAATCGACAAACTTTAATCAAGATAGATTACAATTTTACTGATTGTGTAAAATTGTAAAACATGACAGAGAAGAATTTTACTGTGTGGCCAAAGAGTCAGTCAGTTGTGTCAGGGCGAAGCGTGCCAGGCAAGAATAAATATCAAGGTGATAAAGAATTTAAGTGTAGTGGGATGAAAAATCAAGCTCAGGCAGATCGTCCTTAGCTGGGGAAGAAATAATACTGTGGCTGCCATTAGTTTAGTGAGGCTTCATAGGAAACACACTAATCTGTACTGTTGGGGCTAACTTAGGGCTTTGAGAAGAAACACACACACACACACACACACACACACACACACACACACACACTCTCACACACACACACACACTCACACACACTCACACACACACACACTTGAATCAGTTTAAAGCCACTAAGGATATTTTTTGTTAACATTGCCTATTTCCCATTTCTCCGTTCGTCACCCCGACGCTTCGAACAGATTACCTTTCATTGCGTCCCTCCTCCTCTTCCTCCTCCTTCTCCTCCTCCTCTTCCTTTTCCTCCTCCTTCCGATTATCACCACCACAGCGAATATAAGATCAAGAGAATCAATAGACGCGATGCTCCTCCTCTCTGGAGCTTTGAAAAAACAAACAAAAGAGCATCTGTTTAAACTCCAGTAAGTAAGGTACAACGATGTGCTTTTGTTTCTCGTTCCATTCCAAGAATTGCATTTGGACTTTTTTCTTCATCTTACTCATATTTCTATCAAATAGAATAGTGGATATTGTGCCTATCGGTTCAGTTTTAGATATT
>NW_024721120.1:0-16679 GCF_018991925.1 Homarus americanus | reverse complement strand
TATTTCTATATCAAGAGTCTTACCTGGTTACCTTTTGTGTAGATGACAGATATAGTTTTTCCTGTTTTTAGTGAGAGGTTAGCTGGGTTAGGACCTGCCTGAGCTATAGACCTGACCATTTGTGTAATAATAATAATAATAATAATAATAATTGACGGCTTATTGAAAAAGTTCTGCACCCCGAAGGCTGAAAATATACGTTGGACATAAATGACTTATTACATACATTGGTGGTTTAACAAAAGCCTTCATTAGAGAAAGGTAAAGGAACATACAGTGAACATACAGATTATTGTAGGTGTTGAACTGCAAACACGTAGTGTAGTAACTCCCTCCCAGATGGTGTTAGGAGGGACCTCATGTGGTGTAGTAATTCCCTCACAGATGGTGTTATGAGAGGCCTCACGTGGTGTAGTAACTCCTTCACATATGGTGTTATGATGGACCTGACGTGGTGTAGTAATTCCCTCACAGATGGTGTTATATGAGTGAGGTGTGGTCCCAGGCCTTCCTATCGTAGACGGATTAACACATCGCTGGTTGTTGGGTCTCACGGGCCGTTATCACTGGGTACCTGGGACCTCACTGTGTGAAGGTTAACTTGGGTATGACTGTTACTGTTGAGTTGTTCTCACTGACTTAAGCACTGTTCACCACTGTTCACCTCTGTTTAACACTGGTTCCATTCCTTTCCTCAATGAAATTGTAACTTCTGGCGAGAACTTGTTGATATTATGGTGGGGAGGAGGGTCTGTGAGGGAGTTGGTATGGGCCAACTTATTGCTGATCTGCTGCTCCGAGAGGAGCGTTTAGGTACGTCTTGACTTTCTGGCTGGATGGTATGTCATGATGTGTGTGTGTGTGTGTGTGTGTGTGTGTGTGTGTGTGTGTGTGCGTGTGTGTGTTTGTTTAAAGGTTTGATATGGAATAATGTGAAATAACCCACGTTTGTGGGTGATTTCCAGGATAATTTTATGATGATTCTGGTGGTGATAAGTGTGTGTATCTGAGGTAATGATAACACAGTAGGAAGTGGACAAAAAATCATATACTAATGAAAAAACAACAATTTAACCCATACTAAAGTGTTCGGGGGTTAAGCGTTGACTTTACACCTCCCTGACCACCGATTAATTGCACTGGGGTCTTCACCGATCTCGGACCAAAATTTGGTAAGTCGTAACGTATACTTGTGTCTGTGAAGGACAGACTATGGTAAAAGATAAATGTCTAATAATACCAAGCTTGCTAGAGATGGCTTCTCTCTTTTGCGTAAATCCCTTCACACGATTTGTGTTTAGTCTAGTGTTGGCTGTTGTGATGTAAAATATTTATTAGTCGTTCACACAGCGTTAATTTATTGGCAACCACTTGTGCTTTCTCTGGAAGACTATTTAAATTAGGTAGCCTTAAGAGAAGTGAGTTCATATTTACAGCATAATATTTGTTAGGGAACGGCTATATGCGAGTATTATCCACTGTAATGTTGACCTCAATGGCCGTCGTATGTCTTGTTCTTGAAATTCTATGTGAAGTTCATTATGGTTCTTAATATAACCTACCAACCTAACCTAATTAAATATTTATTTGTTTAAACAAAAGCGTTTCATATAAGCAATACACACTGTGGCTCCTCCTGTGTTAATAGTATTCCCACATTTGATTATCCTAAAACTGTAGGCTAGGGGATCATGCATAATTTACACAGTAAAATACCTGTACATGTACAGTAGCTAAAACAACTATCTGTACATACTTTGTGGAAAACAATATGAGACCATGGACGATAAATATTGGTATATGGGGGCTGTCACTAGTCACACGTACCATTCCGGAGCATATCCACCCCCACCTGCACAGATAGTTGTTTTAGCTACTGTACATATCAAGATCCATTACCATAATACTGATGAAGGTTGTGCACTTTAACCATCAACATAAAGATTTTTTTATACAAAAAGGCTTTCTTACCTCATGAAAATCTCAAAAAAAAACAGGAAAAGGAATTTTTAAACTGTTGATTTTAAATTTTGTCTATTCCAGACAGTTATACACCCTTGTGCTAAACGCCATAGCCATACCTAATGTAGGTTAGGTTAGATAGATTAGGTTAAATAAAGTAGGTTAGAAGAGGTTAAAATAGGTTAAATAGAGTAGGTTAGGTTAGATTAGATATATTAGGTTAAATTGGGTAGGTTATGTTTGTTCATTTTATGTCTGTTAAATCAAAAACAGTATACTAGTATATAATGTAGCTGGTAAACCATTCCTCTGTTCTAACATTTCTGTGGTTGTAATTAAATGGTGCCGCCGTACTTAATTAACAGGAAATATATACCCATAGAAGAAAACTTATGTCTTACCTTGAGAATGAAGAATATCTGGGAAATACTTTAGACTTCAGACTCATGGGAAGGAGCCAGTATAGGAAGATTTTTTATAGAAAAACATTAATTCTTACTTCATGAATAGAAAGAAATGGTTAGAGGAATTACAAATTTCTGACTTATGGGTTTCTGATGTTTGCAACAACACTCGGCGACGTGGGGAGCTATCAGGGAAGCTGCCATTACTTGTTTATCCGTATGCCAAGATCAAGTTGTGTTGTTTAGTGTAGGTATCGCTTTCTGGTGCTGAACTGGGTGAATGTCTGTATTTTGACGTGTTATATAACACTACCACATGTTCACTACAACACTACCACAACCACATGTTCACTACAACACTACCACATGTTCACTACAACACTACCATATGTTCACTACAACACTACCACATGTTCACTATAACACTACCACATGTTCACTACAACACTACCACACGTTCACTATAATACTACCACATGTTCACTACAACACTACCACATGTTCACTACAACACTACCACATGTTCACTACAACACTACCACATGTCCACTACAACACTACCACATGTTCACTACAACACTGCCACATGTTCACTACAACACTACCACATGTTCACTACAACATTACCACATGTTCACTACAACACTACCACATGTTCACTACAACACTGCCACATGTTCACTACAACACTACCACATGTTCACTACAACACTACCACATGTTCACTACAACACTGCCACATGTTCACTATAACACTACCACATGTTCACGCAACACTTGCCACTTCCACACATCCACACAAACACTAACACACGTCCACTACAACACTACCACACAAGCGTTCACTACACTACCACATGTCACCAAGGCAACACTACCATGTTCACTACAACACTACCCCATGTTCACTACAACACTACCACATGTTCACTACAACACTACCACATGTTCACTACAACACTACCACACGTTCACTACAACACTACCACATGTTCACTATAACACTACCACATGTTCACTATAACACTACCACATGTTCACTCCAACACTACCACATGTTCACTATAACACTACCACATGTTCACTATAACACTATTATAGGTTCATTATAATACTAATACAAGTTCACTAAAACACTAGAACATGTTCAGAAGCCTCTTACTACATTTTCTGCGGAACAAAACACGTCCTACTGAAGGATCCAATATTGAATAGAATCAGTTATTATTATGAAAATGAGTTCTAATCACGATATTAAGGATATGCAGATCGAGTACGGTATGACTCCACAGCCAGAGGTAGACCCAGACACTAATCCGGTCTGTGATATACCTAAGGACGACTTTCACAGATTTGACCAATATGGTCTCTTTATAAAACATATTCCCACCGAGGTAACCTACCGGAAGATGCGATCTCTCTTCAGCCATTGCGGGGGTCTGGTAAACTTCTTTATGCCCTGTGACCACCAGACCGGTCTACACCGTGGTACAGCCATCGCTAGGTACTGTAGCGAATTTTACAGAGAAGAAGCTCTCAGGCTCAATGGAGAACCAGTGGGTAAACGCGGACTGTACAAAAATTCTCGTCGGTGTCTGAAAGTTGAATACCTCCGGTATCCAGGTGGACCCAACTACAACTCCGAAAAGATTCCAAAACAAATGCGGGAGCCTGAAAGATTCAGGAAAACCTTCCGTAAAAGACGATACGATGAAGGCTACAACTCCTCGTACAGGAGGCCCAGGGGGAGGGAGTTTGACGACGGCTACAACTCCTCACCCTGGAAAAGACCCAGGAGGAGGGAGTTTGACGACGGCTACAACTCCTCACCCTGGAAAAGACCCAGGAGGAGGGAGTTTGACGACGGCTACAGATCATCGCCCTACGTGAGGCCCAGAAGGCAGCAACATGAGGGCGGTTATTATGAATCACCCCCCCGCTGTGTTGATTGCACCAGAAGAATCCTGAAACGGGGCAACCGTTATTATCGTCGTTGATGAATGTTATTAAATTTTATGTAAAAAAAAATTAATAAAAATAAAAGTTGATTTAGTATAATAATTAACCTAACCATCATCATCCTCAATTATTATTATTATTATTATTATTATTATTATTATTATTATTATTATTATTATTATTATTATTTATTTATTTTTTATTTCTGTTCACATGTCTTTTCACAGCCTCATAAAGTTCATTATTATGCGTTATTAATCAACATTCATACACTAATCTATACATACCCAAGCAACACAACACCCATCCACCTAAACACATCCAAAACACAGTACCCATCCACGTGAACCCAACCAAAACACAGTACCCATCCATCCTAAAACACAACCTAAACACAGTGCCCATCCATCCTAAACACAACCTAAACACAGTACCCATCCACTGAACCCAACCAAAACACAGTACCCATCCACGTGAACCCAACCAAAACACAGTACCCATCCATCCTAAACACAACCTAAACACAGTGCCCATCCACCTAAACACAACCAAAACACAGTACCCATCCACGTGAACCCAACCAAAACACAGTGCCCATCCACCTAAACACAACCAAAACAGCTAGCTCTTTCATCACAGGACAGACACTTAATTAAATTACTTGTTACATGGTTACAGAAAAGCCAAACCCATCCTGAAGGAGAACAAGCTGGTGAGGAGGTTGGCAGATCTTCAGGATGTTGACGCCAAGATGATCATAATGCGACACCTCTACCAAAGCAAGATCCCTGTGGTGTTTGATAATTGGAAGCTTCCAGGAGCAGACTGGATGTTCCAGGTACCGTATATAGTAATCATTTTACCTGTAAAGTGATGTGATGTGTACAGTGGGGTGAGGGAGAATAAGGTGGGAAGGAAGCTGAGTCACCCAAATCAGAATTACCCCACACAGGCAAAACACGACGTAAGGGGACCTAGAAAGAGAAACACGAGAAATTTACGCTGATTTATATTATTTTATAGAGTCATTAACCTTATCACTTACAACAGATTATTATTATTATTGGTAGTAGTAGTAGTAATCTTAAAATAAGTTTGGCGCCCTTTCATGTGTCAAATATGGTTTGCAGAACATAAAGAATTTTGCACTGACCGGGAACCAAATAGCAAGAAGGAATAAACTAGAGGCAGAACACCATCGAACTCGTCCCAGGAAAATCAAGACGATATTACCAGAAATATTATGTTTCATAGTTTATAACAAGTGAACGTGGGCCCTTCATGCCAGGTGAAAGATTGAACGCTCGTGCTTGGCTAGCGAGCAACCGCCGTCCGGCTGACAGCGTACAGCGACAAAATGATTAATTAATGCCTTCCTAAAGAAACCATCGACATGGGACCAGGTTTGTTCCACTCTACGAATTTTTTGCGATTTTTCCATCAAGTTTGATGAAAAACCGATTGTGCCATTTTGGCTGCCCAGAACAGACACACACACGGCTATTTCTATAGTATATTAGATAATAAATAATAATAATAATAATAATAATAATAATAATAATAATAATAATAATAATAATAATAATAATAATTAATAATAATAATAATTAAAAAAAATAATAATAATAATAATAATAATAATAATAATAATAATAATAATAATAATAATAATTAGTAATAATAATAATAACAATAATAATAATTAGTAATAATAATAATAATTAATAATAATAATAATAATATTAATAATAATAATAATAATAATAATAATAATAATAATAAAAATAATAATAATTAAACTAGTAATAATTAAAACAAATACTATTACATTTTATGCATTTAATTAATATTAACAACAATACCTTCAATATATAAACACTTTCACATACATATGCTGTACAAACACGACAGCACGTAAATAAAATAAAAATATTGAAGTGACATACACCGTGCAGGGTCCTCACGTGATCTGCACCCCACTAAGACTTTTATTCAGCAAATCCTTGGATCAGGGTAAAGCGCCTATAGGGACTGGAAATCAGTCAACGTCACCTAATACACATGAAGGAGTAGGAAAGGTGCAGCGGAAAACTGCAGGCCCGTCACATAAATGCAATCTCTTTGAGAAAATTCTGAGGGACGCCATCATCCAACACCAGACCGAACACAGTCTTATCAACACAGCGCAACACGGTTTCATAGAAAGAAAATTCTGTCTGACAAACTTAATCACGTTCCTTGAAACGTTAACAGTTACAGACTACGTGACCAAGGCTCACCAGTAGATGTGTTGTACATTAATTTCTCCTAAACGTTTGACAAAGACCCACATGCACGACTGGCCTCTAAGATCCTGGCACATGGCATCACAGGCAAGATTTTGCTGTGGATTAACAATTGACTCGAAGACTGGCAACAAAGAGTGGTAATAAATGGAGTACATTCAGTGGAGTACCACAAGGCTCTATCTTTGGACCCACCCTGTTTGTCATCTACATAAACGACATAGGTGAAAGCATATCGAGTCACATTGTCAATTTTGTGGACGACACAAAGATATTGGGGAAGGTAGCAAATCAAGACGACGTCGCAACAATGTAGAAAGACCTGCATGAGCTGTTCAAATGGTCTTGAGACTGGCAAAAGATCTTTAACATTACATAATAGAAGACAACAATCCAATCACAACTATTCTGTTTAATAACACTTTCCTGGATACTGTCGATAAGGAGAAAGTTCTTGGCGTTGCGATAGATCATTCACTGAAGACGGCGCAACAACTGGGGGCAGCAGTGACAAAAGTAAATCGAAGTTTGGGATTTATAAAGCTTACCTCTGAATACAACGACGGGAACATGCTCCTTTAACTGCACAAATCTCCAGTACGTTCCAGTGTGGATTACTGTATACAGGCATGGAAAGACTACCACCAGAAAGACCTAACAACCGCAGCAACAGGAGACAGCAATAGCACAAACAGCAGCAACAGGACAAACAACAGCAGCAACAGGAGACAGCAACAGCAGCATGACCAACCAGAGGAGAGAGTTCAAGGGCACAGGTGAGGGCAGTGACTTACAGCGACTGTCTGGTCTAGCGCCGCGTCTCTCAGATGGTGACGCCTAGCACTGGTAACACGGCGTCTCTCAGATGGTGACGCCTAGCACAGGTAACGCGGTGTCTCTCAGCTAATGACGCCTAGCACAGGTAACACGGCGTTTCTCAGCTGGTGACGCCTAGCACAGGTAACGCGGCGTCTCTCAGCTGATGACGCCTAGCACAGGTAACACGGCGTTTCTCAGCTGGTGACGCCTAGCACAGGTAACACGGTGTCTCTCAGTCGGTGGTAATCTTTAAGGATACCACGTTTTCCTAAGCTTGCATCAAACATCAAATTTGTCTAAGTTTTATGAAAATAGAAAGTCAATCGTTTTACTGTATTGGCAGCGCGATTCCTTGTTGACCAGTGCAGAATTTCTTTCTCGCAGCACCCGGACCGAAAGTTTGGGGATGTATAGAAATGACGCTA
Source organism: Homarus americanus (assembly GCF_018991925.1). Lineage (NCBI taxonomy): Eukaryota > Metazoa > Arthropoda > Malacostraca > Decapoda > Nephropidae > Homarus > Homarus americanus. Next base: position 8,825 of record NW_024721120.1, on the reverse strand, counting down.
TAAGTCCTTCAGTCCTTCTGTCCGTCCGTCCGGGAGAGATATCTTATCCACTTGGTAACTCGCCAGAGAAGCGATGGATTAATTTCAGTATTAGAGTGAGAGCGTAAGTTATAGCAGGGTCTTACTGGGCAGTACTGGACGTGTTGATAGTTCAAGCACTTCAGAAATCAAGCCAATTTTTTCAGATAATCAACGTTGCCTTATTTTTTTTAAGGGGGACTTAGAAAAAAAACTACTTTTTGGGGAGGGGTCAAACTACAAAAACTATTTCATTATTTCTATATCAAGAGTCTTACCTGGTTACCTTTTGTGTAGATGACAGATATAGTTTTTCCTGTTTTTAGTGAGAGGTTAGCTGGGTTAGGACCTGCCTGAGCTATAGACCTGACCATTTGTGTAATAATAATAATAATAATAATAATAATTGACGGTTTATTGAAAAAGTTCTGCACCCCGAAGGCTGAAAATATACGTTGGACATAAATGACTTATTACATACATTGGTGGTTTAACAAAAGCCTTCATTAGAGAAAGGTAAAGGAACATACAGTGAACATACAGATTATTGTAGGTGTTGAACTGCAAACACGTAGTGTAGTAACTCCCTCCCAGATGGTGTTAGGAGGGACCTCATGTGGTGTAGTAATTCCCTCACAGATGGTGTTATGAGGGGCCTCACGTGGTGTAGTAACTCCTTCACATATGGTGTTATGAGGGACCTGACGTGGTGTAGTAATTCCCTCACAGATGGTGTTATATGAGTGAGGTGTGGTCCCAGGCCTTCTTATCGTAGACGGATTAACACATCGCTGGTTGTTGGGTCTCACGGGCCGCTATCACTGGGTACCTGGGACCTCGCTGTGTGAAGGTCAACCCGGGTACGACTGTTACTGTTGAGTTGTTCTCACTGACTTAAGCACCGTTCACCACTGTTCACCTCTGTTTAACACTGGTTCCATTCCTTTCCTAAATGAAATAGTAACTTCTGGCGAGAACTTGTTGATATTCCGGTGGGGAGGAGGGTTCAGGGGAGGGAGTTGGTATGGGCCAATCTCATCAGTTGACCTGGCTACCCAGAGGCATGCTGTGAGGTCAGTCTTGACCTCTGGGTGGTCGTATAGATGTAGTATGTCATGATGTGTGTGTGTGTGTGTGTGTGTGTGTGTGTGTGTGTGCGTGTGTGTGTGTTGCTTAGGTGTGCTGGGGTTGGATATGTAATGAATGTGAATGAATCTAATGCTCAGGTGATGTCCAGGATAATTTTATGATGATTCTGGTGGTGATAAGTGTGTGTATCTGAGGTAATGATAACACAGTAGGAAGTGGACAAAAAATCATATACTAATGAAAAAACAACAATTTAACCCATACTAAAGTGTTCGGGGGTTAAGCGTTGACTTTACACCTCCCTGACCACCGATTAATTGCACTGGGGTCTTCACCGATCTCGGACCAAAATTTGGTAAGTCGTAACGTATACTTGTGTCTGTGAAGGACAGACTATGGTAAAAGATAAATGTCTAATAATATATTCCAGCGTTAATTTATTGGCAACCACTTGTGCTTTCTCTGGAAGACTATTTAAATTAGGTAGCCTTAAGAGAAGTGAGTTCATATTTACAGCACAATATTTGTTAGGGAACGGCTATATGCGAGTATTATCCACTGTAATGTTGACCTCAATGGCCGTCGTATGTCTTGTTCTTGAAATTCTATGTGAAGTTCATTATGGTTCTTAATATAACCTAACAACCTAACCTAATTAAATATTTATTTGTTTAAACAAAAGCGTTTCATATAAGCAATACACACTGTGGCTCTTCCTGTGTTAATAGTATTCCCACATTTGATTATCCTAAAACTGTAGGCTAGGGGATCATTCATAATTTACACAGTAAAATACCTGTACATGTACAGTAGCTAAAACAACTATCTGTACATACTTTGTGGGAAACAATATGAGACCATGGACGATAAATATTGGTATATGGGGGCTGTCACTAGTCACACGTACCATTCCGGAGCATATCCACCCCCACCTGCACAGATAGTTGTTTTAGCTACTGTACATATCAAGATCCATTACCATAATACTGATGAAGGTTGTGCACTTTAACCATCAACATAAAGATTTTTTTATACAAAAAGGCTTTCTTACCTCATGAAAATAAAAAAAAATAGGAAAAGGAATTTTTAAACTGTTGATTTTAAATTTTGTCTATTCCAGACAGTTATACACCCTTGTGCTAAACGCCATAGCCATACCTAATGTAGGTTAGGTTAGATAGATTAGGTTAAATAAAGTAGGTTAGAAGAGGTTAAAATAGGTTAAATAGGTTAGGTTAGATTAGATATATTAGGTTAAATTGGGTAGGTTATGTTTGTTCATTTTATGTCTGTTAAATCAAAAACAGTATACCAGTATATAATGTAGCTGGTAAACCATTCCTCTGTTCTAACATTTCTGTGGTTGTAATTAAATGGTGCCGCCGTACTTAATTAACAGGAAATATATACCCATAGAAGAAAACTTATGTCTTACCTTGAGAATGAAGAATATCTGGGAAATACTTTAGACTTCAGACTCATGGGAAGGAGCCAGTATAGGAAGATTTTTATAGAAAAACATTAATTCTTACTTCATGAATAGAAAGAAATGGTTAGAGGAATTACAAATTTCTGACTTATGGTTTTCTGATGTTTGCAACAACACTCGGCGACGTGGGGAGCTATCAGGGAAGCTGCCATTACTTGTTTATCCGTATGCCAAGATCAAGTTGTGTTGTTTAGTGTAGGTATCGCTTTCTGGTGCTGAACTGGGTGAATGTCTGTATTTTGACGTGTTATATAACACTACCACATGTTCACTACAACACTACCACAACCACATGTTCACTACAACACTACCACATGTTCACTACAACACTACCATATGTTCACTACAACACTACCACATGTTCACTACAACACTACCACATGTTCACTACAACACTACCACATGTTCACTACAACACTACCACATGTTCACTACAACACTACCACACGTTCACTATAATACTACCACATGTTTACTACAACACTACCACATGTTCACTACAACACTACCATATGTTCACTATAACACTACCACATGTTCACTACAACACTACCACATGTTCACTATAACACTACCACATGTTCACTACAACACTACCACACGTTCACTACAACACTACCACATGTTCACTACAACACTCACATGTTCCACTATAACATCACTGCATGTTCACTATAAACACTACCACATGTTCACTACAACACTACCACATGCTCACTACAACACTACCACATGTTCACTACAACACTACCACATGCTCACTATAACACTACCACATGTTCACTATAACACTACCACATGCTCACTACAACACTACCACATGCTCACTACAACACTACCACATGTTCACTACAACACTACCACATGTTCACTACAACACTACCACATGTTCACTACAACACTACCACATGTTCACTACAACACTACCACACGTTCACTACAACACTACCACATGTTCACTATAACACTACCACATGTTCACTATAACACTACCACATGTTCACTACAACACTACCACATGTTCACTATAACACTACCACATGTTCACTATAACACTATTATAGGTTCATTATAATACTAATACAAGTTCACTAAAACACTAGAACAAGTTCAGAAGCCTCTTACTACATTTTCTGCGGAACAAAACACGTCCTACTGAAGGATCCAATATTGAATAGAATCAGTTATTACTATGAAAATGAGTTCTAATCACGATATTAAGGATATGCAGATCGAGTACGGTATGGCTCCACAGCCAGAGGTAGACCCAGACACAAATCCGGTCTGTGATATACCTAAGGACGACTTTCACAGATTTGACCAATATGGTCTCTTTATAAAACATATTCCCACCGAGGTAACCTACCGGAAGATGCGATCTCTCTTCAGCCATTGCGGGGGTCTGGTAAACTTCTTTATGCCCTGTGACCACCAGACCGGTCTACACCGTGGTACAGCCATCGCTAGGTACTGTAGCGAATTTTACAGAGAAGAAGCTCTCAGACTCAATGGAGAACCAGTGGGTAAACGCGGACTGTACAAAAATTCTCGTCGGTGTCTGAAAGTTGAATACCTCCGGTATCCAGGGGGACCCAACTACAACTCCGAAAAGATTCCAAAACAAATGCGGGAGCCTGAAAGATTCAGGAAAACCTTCCGTAAAAGACGATACGATGAAGGCTACAACTCCTCGTACAGGAGGCCCAGGGGGAGGGAGTTTGACGACGGCTACAACTCCTCACCCTGGAAAAGACCCAGGAGGAGGGAGTTTGACGACGGCTACAACTCCTCACCCTGGAAAAGACCCAGGAGGAGGGAGTTTGACGACGGCTACAGATCATCGCCCTACGTGAGGCCCAGAAGGCAGCAACATGAGGGCGGTTATTATGAATCACCCCCCCGCTGTGTTGATTGCACCAGAAGAATCCTGAAACGGGGCAACCGTTATTATCGTCGTTGATGAATGTTATTAAATTTTATGTAAAAAAAAATTAATAAAAATAAAAGTTGATTTAGTATAATAATTAACCTAACCATCATCATCCTCAATTATTATTATTATTATTATTATTATTATTATTATTATTATTATTATTATTATTATTATTATTATTTATTTATTTTTTATTTCTGTTCACATGTCTTTTCACAGCCTCATAAAGTTCATTATTATGCGTTATTAATCAACATTCATACACTAATCTATACATACCCAAGCAACACAACACCCATCCACCTAAACACATCCAAAACACAGTACCCATCCACGTGAACACAACCAAAACACAGTACCCATCCATCCTAAAACACAACCTAAACACAGTGCCCATCCATCCTAAACACAACCTAAACACAGTACCCATCCACGTGAACCCAACCAAAACACAGTACCCATCCATCCTAAACACAACCTAAACACAGTGCCCATCCACCTAAACACAACCAAAACACAGTACCCATCCACGTGAACCCAACCAAAACACAGTGCCCATCCACCTAAACACAACCAAAACAGCTAGCTCTTTCATCACAGGACAGACACTTAATTAAATTACTTGTTACATGGTTACAGAAAAGCCAAACCCATCCTGAAGGAGAACAAGCTGGTGAGGAGGTTGGCAGATCTTCAGGACGTTGACGCCAAGATGATCATAATGCGACACCTCTACCAAAGCAAGATCCCTGTGGTGTTTGATAATTGGAAGCTTCCTGGAGCAGACTGGATGTTCCAGGTACCGTATATAGTAATCATTTTACCTGTAAAGTGATGTGATGTGGACAGTGGGGTGAGGGAGAATAAGGTGGGAAGGAAGCTGAGTCACCCAAATCAGAATTACCCCACACAGGCAAAACACGACGTAAGGGGACCTAGAAAGAGAAACACGAGAAATTTACGCTGATTTATATTATTTTATAGAGTCATTAACCTTATCACTTACAACAGATTATTATTATTATTGGTAGTAGTAGTAGTAATCTTAAAATAAGTTTGGCGCCCTTTCATGTGTCAAATATGGTTTGCAGAACATAAAGAATTTTGCACTGACCGGGAACCAAATAGCAAGAAGGAATAAACTAGAGGCAGAACACCATCGAACTCATCCCAGGAAAATCAAGACGATATTACCAGAAATATTATGTTTCATAGTTTATAACAAGTGAACGTGGGCCCTTCATGCCAGGTGAAAGATTGAACGCTCGTGCTTGGCTAGCGAGCAACCGCCGTCCGGCTGACAGCTTACAGCGACAAAATGATTAATTAATGCCTTCCTAAAGAAACCATCGACATGGGACCAGGTTTGTTCCACTCTACGAATTTTTTGCGATTTTTCCATCAAGTTTGATGAAAAACCGATTGTGCCATTTTGGCTGCCCAGAACAGACACACACACGGCTATTTCTATAGTATATTAGATAATAAATAATAATAATAATAATAATAATAATAATAATAATAATAATAATAATAATAATAATAATAATAATAATAATAATTAATAATAATAATAATTAAAAATAATAATAATAATTAATAATAATAATAATAATAATAATAATAATAATTAGTAATAATAATAATAACAATAATAATAATTAGTAATAATAATAATAATTAATAATAATAATAATAATATTAATAATAATAATAATAATAATAATAATAATAAAAATAATAATAATTAAACTAGTAATAATTAAAACAAATACTATTACATTTTATGCATTTAATTAATATTAACAACAATACCTTCAATATATAAACACTTTCACATACATATGCTGTACAAACACGACAGCACGTAAAAGAAATTTTTTTCTTATATAAAAAGTAAAATAAAAGGATTTCAGTATATATTTTTTTTAATTTATTTTTTCATATATTATTAAGTTTAAAGAACCAGTACAGACTAACAATCAAAGATTTGTGGTGGACTAAAGATCTCAGTTCAAACAAGACAGAGACCTGGTGTGAGTGGAGACATCTCAGAACTTATCTTCAGTTCGAAATAGGATGGTGGAGTCTCAGAGCTTGCTAGGGTATCATTGTCTGGTAGAGAGTCCTGAATGTGAAGGAAGACAGACGAGAGTTAGCAACCTCATTGTAGAAAAAGATTGGAGCTAGTAACTTATAAATAATTACGAAAACATTAATAAACAAATAAATACAAATATATTCATATTGGATTCGTATTAACTTACCTGTTTGATGCTGTTAATAGTAATCGAGCGTCTTTTAATAACACTACGAGCAATCATCATTACCTCTATTATCACTCCGAGTTAAACAGGTAACTCATCAGATAACCCATCACCATTATAAGTAACCATCCTCAAATGTCGTCCATGAGTCTCCACATTTAAAAGATACCCCAAGACCCCTTAGACATTATTACATTTACATTAATAAAATCGGTGGAATTTAAATATGTTCAGATTTCGATTCTTATTAACTTACCTGTCATATGCTGTTGACAGTAATCCGTTTTTTTGACTACTAATATCGCTGTAGAAACCAATACCACTAGCACTATCGAGTTGAACAGGTACTCCATCACCATTTTAATGTAAGTACAATTGGGGGTGGATGCCTCGTTGAAGTAGGATGTTATGCATATCCCCAAAAAGATAAGATAGATGACGGTCAATGAACATAATATCCATATTACCAGTAGCGTTTTACTTTCCAGTCCCGTCAACCTCATTGCTTGAGGGAGGTACTATTAAATCTGGGATTAGTAACACTCATCCAGTTGCTTATATATTCTCACAGTGGTAACCCTAATCCAGTGCTTTTAAAAAAAATAAAATTAAAAACAAAATAGTTTTATTTGCTAGGAAAGATACAAGCGCTAACCAGACAAATATAATGTATAACACAAAACACAGAAACTAAATAAAAAAAGGCAACACACACTAAAACATTTTCGGATTGTTTTTACAGTTCTTGCCTAGCATTTGTAATAAAAATATTTCCCATGTATTCAAAGTTGGTTGTCGGAACAGTAATAATAAACACTCTTTACTTTAATATACATTTTACACAGCTGTTCCTAGCGGTGGGGTTATGAGCGTAGAGGTAATGGAGTTGTAGTCACAGCAGTTCTGATCATCTATCTCCAGTTCGAAATAAGATGGTGGAGGCATCTCATCCAGTTCGAAATAAGATGGTGGAGGCATCTCAGGTGGAGGTGGAGACATCTCAGAACTTACTAAGATATCGTTGTTTGGTAGTAGAGAGTCCTAAAGGAAGACAGACGGACGAGAGTTAGTAATCCTATAATAGAAAAAGATAAATATATAGTGGCGGCGAAAATATTAATACAAATATATTCAGATTGGATTCGTATTAACTTACCTGTCTTCTATTTATCAAGCGACGAATCACCATTATCACCCATATCACCAGCATCACACACAGGAACAGCGTACCCATCACCATATAAACATCCCTAAATGTCCTACATAAGCCTCCACGTTCATTCTGCTGCTGCTGCTGCTGCTGCTGCTGCTGTTGCTGTTGCTGCTGCTGTCATTGTAAATTACAAAACAACAATATACATTCGGGTTATAGCCGACAGTTATATTGTTATAAATAAATTCAAAATTTTTTTAGAAAATTGGAATATAAACAAAAAGTTATAAACCTACTTTGTTGTTAGCAATGTTGAAGCAGGAGGATGATGTCGTCATGTAAAGCCCCAAAAAGGCGAGAAAGGTGGCGACCAACGGCCAAAGTGAGAAGACCAACAAACAATATGAGGATATTCCACTTTCCAGCAGTCTCCCACCCATTAAAATCGCCGCCATAGTTTTAAAATGAATAAATTAAACTCGACCAGCATGGAGGAAGTTACGATCAAATCTGGGATTGGTAACACTCATCCAGTGTTTTATATCCATCCACCCCCAAAAAAAAAAAAAAAAAAAAAAAAATTGTTTAATAAAAAATAAATAATATCCCACTACACAACAAAAAATCAGGATTGTAGGAGGTATTCAAATAAAAACAAAACTACTTTAAAAAATTAGGTTGGTTTGGTTCTTTGGGGGAAAGAGCATCCTCCAGCTCCTATATTTCTTCCCAGACAAAAAAACAACAAATCAGCGGGGTAATAGTGGACCCGCTGCCCAAGCCGGATGCGGCAGAGATTGTGTGGTGTGATGTATATGTCAGGTGTCAGGTGTCAGGTGTCAGGTGTCCTATCTTCCACAGGATACAGATAAACTA